>NC_056739.1:888335979-888493479 GCF_019279795.1 Protopterus annectens
TCCTATGTAGTTTTCCATAGGGATAAGGTTGCGTTTTGCACAATTCCTTCATTCATGCCTAAAGTTGTTTCTTATTTTACCTTAAATCAAGCCGTCAGTCTTTCAATTTTGTTTTTTTCCCCTGTAGAGCCAAACAACAAGGGAGAACAGATTCTACATACATTGGATGTGCACAGGTAGCTCAGGTACTCCCTTGACCAAACCAAGTCCTTTAAGGAGGCTGAACAGCTATTTGTTTCCTGTACTGGGACTAAGAAAGGCCAATCTGTGCCTAAACAGACTGCATCCTGATGATTGTTTTCTGCTATTGTTTATTGGTATTCCCACCTTGGTATAATTATTCCACACAAAGTTAAGTCATATTCTACCATGTCCTTATCCTCTATGATGGCAACCTGGAAAAGGGTGTACTCTAGAAGTATTCTAGAAGCAGTAACGTGATCCTCTGTTCATTTCTTCAAAAAGCACTACAATCAGGAGTCCTTCTCTAGGTCCAGGACAGGCTATGCTAGGACTGTTCTCCAGGGACAACCTGGATCCTTATCATTCCTCCTTCCAGGTAGTGTAGGCTATGGGAATCTACCGATAGATTACTGTAGCAGTGAGAATGAAGAACATAGTACAGTTTTTGCAAATCGTACTTACTCAAAGCAGTAGATGTTTGAATTTTTTCAGTTCTGCAGTATCCGCACCCACCTACCATTTCCTTCTGTAGATAGTTGAGGTGGTACACAACCTCCTTTGTTACGGTTCTTATTGTTATTTAGATGACTTTTATGGTAATTATTAATTGTTGGCTCAGGATGAAGCGATCTTCTTTTCTTAGGCCATTAAAATCCTAAAGCTTTACCTCACTGCGGTTGATGATAGACTTCCCTTTAAAAGGGTGCAACCTGTCAGTAGCCAGAATGAGTGAGAGGGTGGAGTGTTAAAGCTTTGGAAAGCTGACTGGGTGCTGTGTTCTTGTTAGAGCACTACCCATAGGCTACTGCAAAACTGAAGAAATTTGAACACCTACTGTTATGGGAAAGTAGGACTTTCACAACTGCACTTTTGTCCAGCCTAGCAAGAGGAGAGTTTCTGTGGCTGACTGTAGAGCCACAAGTCACTAAAAGGTTTTTATTTCAAAAGTGGTGTGGTGTACTGGATCTGAGACTATTTAAATCCTGGTGACTCTCTGCTGGATGTATGCCAGAAGGTGATGTAGTGCTCTTTGAGACTTAGTCTTCATGGAATTAGAAGGCTTTATGTAGTGACTTTTTTTACAGTCTCAGCATAAGACATTTTATTGTAGGCCAATGTGGAGTGTTGCAGAAGTGTGTGATGCTCACATTTTGAGCCTCTGTGGTGGTCTCCAAGTTTATTTAATATTTGCATCTCTCACAAACAGAATTTTGTATATTTTATAGAAGTTCATTATCTCTGAGCACCAGACAGTTACTGCACTGCCTGAGTATGCCAAGTACTGTGAGACTGGAAACAGAAGGACAAATAGGCTAACCTTCCTGGTTATTCCAGGGATTTGTATAATTTGTTTGAAATACACAAAATACTATATTCAGTTAAATAAGATTGTTATTGGACTTTACTGTAGAGGAAACAAAAAGTTATGTTAAGTGACATTTGATTATGTACTATGCAGAGCAACTACTAACCGATAAAAGCAGCATCGCACAACTTCAAGCTAATTCTTCTATAGTAGGGCAACTATTTTCTGATTGGAGCTTCTTTACAGATTTGGTCTGTGCAGTGCAGCTCACTCCAAAACCACAGGCAGTTGTCCGTACTATGGAAATTGCTGATCGTACTTAACAGAGGCTGGTTATTATAACCAAAAATATGGGGCAAGATACCTGCATCTCTACAGTGCACAGTTAAATACAACTGCTATGAGCAGCAGTGCACAGTCCTGGGTAATTTATAACCGTGCAGAGAAGTTAAAATATTCAAATTGGCACAGATCTTGTAGGGCTATTATTCTCATCAAATCCTATGAAAAATTGTCACAACCAGAAGCTTTGCAGCATAGCATGTAGCATCTCGTAGAAAATGAGCCCTGGGCTCAGCAAATGTGGGCAGTTTATAACAACACAGAACAAGTGACAATATTTAAATGAGCTCCCTGGCCAAAAACATAATTATCCTCTTCAAGTTTCTACAGCAATCAGAGGCTTGGAAATGGTGAAGCTCTTTCACCACTCTCACTATAGTACAAATTAAAGCAGTTGTTTTACTTTTTAAAACATCTGCATGACATTTAAAAAAAATGACATAGGTACATTTGCAGCACCAGAAAAGAAAACAAACCTTGAAACTGCCTTTATTCTCAATTCCCACTTCATAGACTATATGAGTAAGCTGACCAGGAATGATAACACCTCCTGCCTCTCTAATACCCCCACTTCCACAAAGCCAAAGTACTCCTTTCTCTCTCATACTTATTCCCACTGATTACCTAAAAACTCTGTTTATCAAACTAAAGCCATGCTCTCCCCCTCCACAGATCATCTTCCTCCCCTCTTTTTTAAGCTGGTAGCTACCTCTGTAGCCTGCCCTAGCTCCATCCTGATTAACCAATCTATCCAAGAATCTACCGTCCCTACAGTCTGGAAGCAATTCTATATTATTCCAATCCACAAGGTAGGTCACTCCACAGAACCCTTCTAACTACTGCCCCATTAACATTCCATGTCCCCTCTCAAAATGACTTGAGAAATGTATGCATGAAATATTCATGGACTATCTTCTTGAAAAAAAACACCCAATGCAGCTTCTGACCCAACCATAGCACAACCACAGCCCGAATTTCCTTCAGACAAACTCTCTCTCATGTCAGATGTAATAAACTACTTTCTTGTCTTTTCCTACACCTCGAAAAAGCTTTGGATACTCTCTCATCCCAAGCTCCTTGCCAGATTGTCTGACCTTAGTCTCTCTTAACACTACCATAAACTGGTTCTCAAGCTACTTTTTCAACAGACAGCGGTCTGTCAAATGGCTGTCTTCATTTTTAACCTTTCTCCCCATAAAGATGGGTGTACCTCAGGGTTCCATTCTAGGTCCACTACTGTTTAACATCTTCACCAGCTACCTTCACTCTACCTGTCCTCACCCTTCTTTTATACAATATGCAGATGATTCCTCAATCACCTCCATTTCCGACACTCTCACTGACCTACACACCCTCACCCAAAACTCTTTTAACTCTGTTGAAAATTGGATAGCTGATCAACTCATACTCAACCCCAAAATGCTAAACATCTGAAGTAGTTAACTTCATTTGTCCATCAACCTGTGGGTATCGGATCCATATCAGATCCGAGCTGGCAGCTTTAGACAGCTAAGATCCGAGCTCCAAGCTCCTCCCCTTACCCATAATCCCCTGCTAACCCTTCCTGTCCTCAGATCTCGTTTGCCGCGTTTCAGTCAGCAGCTTGATCGAGCTTCCAGGTGTGTATAGTCCAGTTTTCTGTGAGAAAAATCTTTCTTTTTTATTCTAACGGTTTAAAAATATTGGTGTGTGTGCTTCCCCTAGTGTTTTGGGTTTATCAGTAAAATTGTGTAGTTAATCTTAACTGTTTTTAGTTAGTTTGTCCACCCCCTGTGTGTTCGTGAAGGCATGTTTGTGTTGGGCTTAGTGTTTAAATTTTTCTTTCCTAAGTATGTCTGAGGCCCCTAAAGCCTTTTTTTCTAAATGCACCGAGTGTGGCCATAAGCTGTCCCCAGCGGATGGCCACACTCAGTGTGTTATTTGCCTTGGGGTTGACCACCTCTCTTCAGGCTGCACTATTTGTGCAGCTTTCAAACCCAGGGCTTTGAGGGACAGGAGATCGAAGTTGGTCTTGGCGGGACTGTTGCCCCCGGATCCTTCGGCCTCCTCTCCCTCTGTGGCACCTGCCACGGCTGCGACAGTGCCACCCCCCATCCCTGCTCCCCTGGCCGGGACTCACCCTCCCACCACTGGCCAGGAGGAGAGGGAAGCTAGGAGGGAGCACAAGAAGGACAAACATCACAAGCGGCGGGCCGAGTCTTCCTCCTCGGCCCCGCCAGCCAAGCAAGCGGCTTCTCCTAGGGCCTCCGGGCCTTCTCCTTCCCGGCTCCATCTCCCCGTTTTTCTCCGGAGGAGGAGGAGACCCGGTCGCCTTCGAGGTCATCGAGGCGGCACTCCCGTCCCGCCTCGATATCCTCCTCTAGGTCGACTAGAAGCTTATCCGATGCAGACATGGACCGGATGATGCGTAGGTTCCTCCAGGCCCAGCTGCAGATGGGAGTGCTCCTGCCCCCCCCCCTCTGGGGGGGAGCTCGACCCCTTTTTTCGCCCGATAGCTCCTTCTCCAACCCACTTCTGGGGTTCGGAGCCTTCGGATCTGAGTAGCATCAGAGCTGGGGGAGTGTCGGCTCCGATAGTACCTCGTACTTCGGCGCCGACAGCACCCTCGAGTTTGTCATGTCCCTTTTCGGATCCGAGCTCTCGGAGCCGAGAAGAGCTGAGCTTCGGATCCGGAGGTGTCAGTGTGTCTTCGGCTCCGTCTCGGTCCAAGGGGACTGCTCTCGGATCCCAGTGAGAGAAGCTCCCCTTTGGCGTTCGATGTTGTGGAGAGGGTTCTATCGAGGGACTCGAAACCCCAGGCTCCTGCTACAGCTCGACCCTGCATTCCATCTCAGACGGGCCTACCTTCCATCAGCCGACCCCAGGGACAGCCTGTGCCTACGTCCCAGATAGTTCCTTTGGAGGAACAGGATGTGGTTGGTGAGGCCTCTTCGGACAGCCCCCCTGAGGATGTCCCTCACAAACGTAAGTGCAAGAGGAGGCACTTGGACTCACCTGAGTCCTTGACAACGATACAGATTTGGAGGAAGGGGAAGGTTCCCCAAGGTCAACCCCCGAAGACGTCTCGTTCGGGGACATCATGGAAATGCTCTGAATTAGAGGGGGTGGTCCGCCCAAAAACCCTCCTCGGATGAGTCTGTATTTCTGGAGGCGTTTGACTCAGGCCCATCTACCTCTTGGGTGTCCCTCCCGCCGACTCCCTGGTAGACCTGATTACTACCAGGGCATGGAAGGAGCCGGACACTGTGGAGCCCACTCCCAAGAGGCCTGATAAAATTCTTAGCCCCCCCTTCTGATAGAACTTGCTGGAGCAAGGGTGCTGCTGTAGATGCCATGTTGGTGGCGGCCGCCACTAAAAAGGAACTGGCCCAGGAGAGTTCCTCGGTCCATCCTCCAGACAAGGAGTCTCGGACAATGGACCGTTTGGGGAAGTGGATGTTCGCTTAAGCCACCTTCTCGGTAAGGTCGTTGAGTTATATGGCAGACGTGATACGACTCCAGTGGAATCTCATCAAAGAATACGCCGGGTCGCCCCCAGAGTCCATGTCGGCAGAGGATAAGAAAGTATTCTCTACCTGAATGGGCACTCTCGAATCCATTTCTAACACCTATATGCGGCTCCTCTCTCATGCCACGGAAGGAGCCGCTAGAGCTTACGACGGCATGCTTGGCTCCGCCATTGTGAATTTCATGGAACCCTTCAAGGCGTCCTTTCCTAATGCTCCGTTTGACGGTTCTTCCCTTTTTGGCAAGACCGTACGCGACACGCTGGTCCAGAGCGAAAAAGACGGGAAGACGTCTGCCATTGGAGTCCGTTTCTCTGCTCCCCAGAGGTCCTTCACTAGGAACCAAAAAGGACAGAAGAAGATGTGGTTCCAGAAATCTCAACAGTCCCGTTTCGCTCCGGACCCCTCGTCCTTCAGAGGCAGAGAAGGACAGGGTGGACGCCGGACCAGAGGCAGAGGGGGACCGAAGAATTTCGGATCGAGAGAACCCTTTTCTGATCGGCCCGTGCAGCAACCCTGAAGGGTTACCCGACTGCTCTACTCTGGAGGCAGTCGGAGGGCATTTCTCGAGGCACCTAGCTATGTGGGAGTCCATTACAACAGATCACTGGGTGCTTCGGATCATATCCAGAGGTTACAAAATTCCCTTTCTCAACCTTCCTCCCAAACCCCGGAGCCTCCCCGATGTCCCACCCAATCAAAGGGAGGCAGCAGCAGCAGAAATCCTCCAGCTGCTAGAAAAAAGAGCAATCCAGCACGTCCCCCTAGACCAATCCAGATCAGGATTTTACTCCAGGTTCTTTTTGGTGCCAAAAAAGACAGGGGACCTAAGACCAATCCTCAGTCTATCCTTCCTAAACCTGTCAGTGGCCAAAGAAAAGTTCCGGATGGTCACCATTCAATCCATTCTCCCACTCCTGCAGGAGAACGACTGGATGTGCTCCATAGACCTCAAGGACGCGTATTACCACATTCTAATGGACAGGAGATCCAGAAGGTTTCTCCACTTCTGGCTAGGAGCCAGCCACTACCAGTTCAGGGTCCTCCCCTTTGGTCTCACCACAGCCCCCAAGGTGTTCACCAAAGTGTTAGCGGTGGTAGCGGCCCACCTGAGGCTTCAGGGAATACAGGTCTTTCCGTACCTAGACGACTGGCTCCTGTCCGCCTCCACCAGGCATCTACTGTGCTCAGCCAGAGATTATTTCCTCCATCTGGCTTCCCAACTGGGAATCACAATCAATCTCAAAAAATCTTTTCTCCAACCAACCCAGGTCTTAGACTTCATTGGAGCCAGATTGGACACAAATCTTCTGCAGGTCTTTTTGTCTCCGGACCGACTTCGGACCCTGAAGTTCCACATACTAGCTCTTCTGAACTACCCGGCTCCTCCAGCGGAATTGGTCCTGAGGACTCTAGGCTCTATGGCGGCGACTATCAGTCTATTAACCTTGGCGTGCCTGAACATGAGGATACTGCAATGGACCCTACAGGTCCAGTGGTCCATTCTACAACATCCACTATGTTCACCCATTCCCCTCAGCAGGGTTTGCAAGAAAGCCCTACTCTGGTGGCTCCAGTCTCCGGACCTCCAGAAAGGGCGTCCGTTCTCTATGCCTCCTCCGCTTGCCACAGTGACTACGGATGCTTCTCACCTTGGGTGGGGGGGGCACTGTATGGGCAGAACCATCCAAGGCACGTGGACCCAATCAGAGACCTTGTTGCACATTAATGTCCTAGAGATGAGGGCGGTGCTTCTTGCGTTGCGAGCACTCCAAACCCTTCTTCCCTTGGGAACTATTGCATTTCAGACAGACAACATGTCAGTCGTCTGGTATATCAACAAACAAGGGGGAACCAAGTCCTACCCACTTTGTCGAGAGGCCATGAGAGTTTGGGAATGGGCGATCTCCACCAACCGCTTTCTCATAGCAATGCACATTCCGGGTCGGTCGAACATCTTGGCAGACAGGCTGAGTTGAACCATACTTTCACCATACAAGTGGTCTCAGAACCCGAGAGTGGTGAAGCAAATTTTCCTCAAATGGGGTCAACCTTGCTGCGATCTCTTCGCATCTCTTTCGAATGCAAAGTGCAGCGACTACTTTGCTCTAATTCCCCCACCAGGGGAATCCCCCAGAGACGATCTGGTGCATGTTTGGCCATCCGGTCTACTTTATGCTTATCCTCCTCTTCCCCTAATGCTGAAATTCTTGCAGAAAGCACGTCGGTTGGGGAGCAGAGTGATCCTCATAGCCCCATTCTGGCCTCGTCAAGCATGGTTCCCTTGCCTGTGGTCTCACCTAGTGAACCCCCCATGGGTTCTAGATCCCACGCCGGATCTGATCTCCCACCCACTAGGGTTGACAACCCCGAACCTGGACAATCTCAAGCTCACAGCTTGGTTGATCCAGTTCCAGTGATAGCTAGGACTCCCGGTATCTCGTCATCTGTTAAGGCTATTTTAGTAGCCGCTCATAAGCCTTCCACGAGGAAGGTTTATAATAGTAAGTGGAAACGTTTTTCAATCTGGGCGGAACGCAGAAACTTAGATCCCTTTACAGCTCCGTTACCAGCAGTGCTAGAATTCTTATCAACCTTATTCGACCAGGGTGCTAGCTCCTCTATGGTCAAAGTCCAATTAGCTGCAATCTCCCACTATCATGTGGGAAATGGTCTCGGCCCCCTGGCCTCTTCCAAATTATGTAAGACCTTTTTAAAAGGCACCTTCCTCTTGAGACCTCCTGTTAAAGATCCAGTTCCTCCATGGGATTTAACTCTTATTCTCCAATCTCTGACAGCCCCTCTGTTTGAGCCAGCAGCCTCGGTGGACATAAAATTCTTATCCTGGAAGACGGCCTTCCTTATTGCCATCACTTCGGCTAGAAGGGTTTCGGAACTTCAAGCCCTTTGCGCCAAGCCGCCATACTTGGTTTTTCATAAAGATAGAGTCTCCCTCAGGACCATCCTTCCTTTTTGCCCAAGGTCACGTCGGAACCCAACATCAACCAATCCATTAATTTACGAGTATTCTTTCCAAATTAGCAGAACAAAGGTGAATATAAGTTACATTCCCTGGACGTACACAGGCAATTAAGATTTTATCTGCACAGGACCACTGGTCACAGGAAATCGGACCAGCTCTTTGTATCCTTTGCGAAACCCTCTTTGGGAAAACCAGTATCGAAAGTTACATTGTCCAGATGGATTTCCCAATGTATCTTACTAGCATATCAAAGTTCTGGTCAACCCGAACCTGAAGGAGTCCACGCTCATTCTACTCTATCAATTTCTACCTCTGCTGCTTTTTGGTCCAGAGTTTCCTTGGATGACATTTGCTCAGCAGCCACTTGGGCGTCATCTCATACGTTCATTAACCATTACAAGTTGGACATAATTTCCAGAGGGAGAGCATCCTTCGGCTCCGCAGTGCTCTGGAATATCATTCCATGAGGACCTCCCAAGGTTTGTGTAGCTGGGGACTCTGTCCCACAGGTTGATGGACAAATGAAGTTAACTACTTCAGATAAAGAAGTTATGTACTAAACATAACGTTCCATCTGAGTAGGTAATCTTCATTTGTCAGCAACCGACCCTCCCTCCATCCCCCTAACCTATAGTGCGTACTAGAAGGATTCCTAGCCCTTGTTTCCAGATAAATTAGGTTAGGATTTTCAGGTGACTCCTGTGTTATAATACTCTGTATTGCTAAGCAAACTCGATCTGAGGACAGGAAGGGTTAGCAGGGGATTATGGGTAAGGGGAGAGGAGCTTGGAGCTTCGATCTGAGCTGTTTGAAGCTGCCGGCTCTGATCCGATACCCACAGGTTGCTGACAAATGAAGATGACCTACTCGGATGGAACATTATGGTGAGTACATAACTTATTTTTCTCTTATTCCTCCCAAAATCCCTCACTCATCTTAAATCTACATTTTCTATCTCATCCCTTGACATCCCAGTCATTAATGTTGAAACTCATACCAATCTCCTCTTGGGTACTATCATTGATGATCAACTCAGATTTTACCATTATGGCCACTATTGCATAAGAAATCCATCCATCCTCAACCCCTTTTCCCATTTTGCACATGGGGTCAGGGTGTCACTTCTGTAGTGAGCCAAGGTTTACACCGCAGGGTGGCTGTCCCTGCCATGGTAGTTCATTCGCACCACTCATTCATGCACACACTGTCACCTGTGGCTAATTTGGGGTGCCCAATCCACCTACTGCATGTCTTTGGAATGTGGGAGTAAACCAAAAGACACACCAAAAACTGGACTTGTTATATAGAAATAAAAAGTTCCTCACCAAAGAATCCAGACGCTCCTTAGCCTATACCTATCTCCTGTCTTGCCTTTTCTATGCCTGTTGGGTCTTAACAAGCCTACAATCTTCTTTAAAAACTAAGCTCAAACACACTTACAACAAGGTTGCTAGGTCTGATGCAAATCAACCCTTCAACTCCCACCACTGCCTCCCTCTCAAATCTCTTAACTAGCTAGAAGTCTGCCACTAGCTTCTACTACCTCAGCTACTCCTTATTCACTCCATCCTCAACAAACCTACCACCTGGCCAGCCATTTTCTCTCTCATCACTTTCTACACTCCCATTTGCTGTCTCTGAAGCTCTAACCAGTTCCTCTTAGAAAACTATAAACCTAGAAAAACAATTGGCCAACAACTTTACAGTTACTCTATTGCCTTAACATGGAGCAAACTCTCACAAAACACCAGAACTATATCCAATACTCGACAATTGAAAAAAGCACTAAAAGAAACTTTAGTGAACTCTTGGATGTGCTCTTGCCAAAGACCAACCTAACTTTTCCCCTGCATTTACCAGTACTCTTATTCCACTTACCCTTTACACTACCCATTTCTGACTTGGAACTTCTTAAGCCTGTACTACTTGAAGCTTGCTGTTGTTATGTTTTCTACTGTGGTCTGTTAAATAAGCGTTAACCTCACTGACAGCTGATACATTTTATTTTATTTTATGTATATTTCAGATTATGCAACTGTGTATATATACACATTTCTGAATTGATTTTTAACATGTATTTGAAGCTTTTATACATACAACTAACTTTGCATCATTAGTTGTATATAGCTACTTCTGTACTAGACTTCGAATGAAAGTCTAACTATGCCAAGTAATACTATTCTCTGTATCACAGTGTGATCTACCGTGGAAGTTTTCTCTCCAGGCCTCCGCTGAAAAAGGGCTCTGGGTCAGCCGGACATACCCAGTAAAATGTAAAAATAAAATAGATATAAAAAAATCTGTTGGTGTGTGAACGTGTAGCGGCCATCCGTTATTCCTCAGACCACTGGCTTTCTTCTCTGTGTGCTGTGGTATAGTCTTTTCAGGTAGTACAGAGCAGGTGTCAGCTGTGTCTTCTTTGGCTGTTCCAGTGTCAGTTACATGCATGGGAGAGCCATCTTCTTTGATTGAAGGAGACACTTTAGGGGATGCTTCTTGGGGTAACCAGGAAAGAGACCTCTTGGCTGGTCTGAACCACCATGTCTTAGTCGGTTACCTGTAAAGAAAAAAACAGAAGGTTAGACATTTTTTATCTGAAGATATGGTGCGTATAAGAAAAGATGATTTTTCTTAACTTGGCTAGCATATTATTGCAGGTCGTTAAACCCTGTGCTCAGAAATACATAACAGGAAGCATTTTCACTATAGAAATCCCTTTCCCTGAGGAAAATCTGTATGAAGATTCTGATATAGACAGAGACAGGGGCTTCTTTTCATGGAGATTCATAAGCCCATAAATCTGATTTAGAGGAAACTTGCACCTTTCCACCTTCTTTGGAAGAATTTTCTTTTTGTTCGACTATTTTTAGGATGAATGGGTTATTTTATGGGAACAGGTGGATGTTCCCCCTGAAATGAGACATTATAATATGTTACTTGTTGACATATAGACAGAGTTAGTTCACAACAACAAAAAATACACTGAACCCACAGATATTGCCAACATTCTGGCTGACAGGCTCAGTGCAAATTTCTCCCCTCCCTCACCCCCAAAAGAAGAAATACTTATCCCAGCTGAATGTAATCTCCCTGTCATCTCAGATGTCCAGGTGAGAGCCGCCCTCAGCAAAGCTAAAAACACACCATCAATGGGACCTGACGGTATCCCGGGTTGCGTGCTACGTGAACTCCAAGAGGAGCTAAACCCGCACATAAAAATGCTATTTAACCTTAGCCTTACTACAGGATATGTACCTTAACACTGTCGTACAGCAACAGTGGTCCCACTCCACAAAGGGGGTACCTCTACAGACCCTGGGAACTACCGCCCATAAGCTTAACCAGCCTGGTCTGCAAAGCTATGGAAAGAATCATTATGGAACTCATAAACAGAGACATTGGGGACCTACAGACACTTGATCCCACCCAGTTCGGCTTTGTAAAGGGCAGATCCTGCCTTTTGAACCTGGTTGACTTTTTCGAAACAGTCACTAGAGCCATTGTTGAGGGCAAAGCAGTCCATACAGCCTACCTGGACTTGGCTAACAGGTACACAATACCCCACTCAGGCATCATAGATAAGCTCAACAACTTAAATGGAAACCCTTATGTCACTAGATGGGTTGCAAACTGGCTAAAGGACAGAACCCATAAAGTTAAAATCGCTGGAGCAATGTCAGACTCAAAGCCAGTCACAAGTGGTGTCCCACAGGGATCTGTCCTGGGACCCCTCTTGTTCGGCATTTATTTCTCAGATACATACATCCTACAAAAAGGCCTCACAGAAACGGACAACTGGTGCCGGAGTCATGGCCTTAAACTAAATGCTAAAAAATGTATAGTCATCCCCTTTGGGAAAAACAAAGTACCCACAAATTATCACATAGACAGCAACCCACTGAGTACGGAAAAAGTAATCAGAGACCAAGGGACCCAAGTCGACAGCGACCTCTCATTTGACACCCACGTTGCCAACGTGGTTAAAAAGACATTCTACCTTGCACACCTTATCATGAAGGGATTCACATCCAGATCCAAGGATGTCATTGTACCCCTATACTCCTCCCTCATCAGACCCATGATTGAGTACAATGCCCCATTTGGTATGTACCTCACCCGGCATTTGCAACAGCTGGAGAGACAACAAAAGTACCTCACCAAGAGGATCAAGGGTCTCCAACATATGTCTTATTCTGCCAGACTAAAGAAACTCCAGCTTTATTCAGTAGCATACCGCCTGCTCAGAGGTGATGTGTGCCTGACGTACAAGGCCATGTCCAATCAGGAACTGATGGACATGCTCCACCTCAAAAAATCCAAATCCATCAGAACCACGAGAGCTAAAGACTTAAACCTCGGCACAAGTATGAATAGGACATGCTGGAGGGATAGATTCATAACCCAGAGGCTTCCCATGCTCTGGAACAGAATCCCAGTTCATGTTAGGCAGAGCCCCTCACTAACTCTCTTCAAGAGAAATCTTGATGAGTGGATGGGAGTTCGTAAGTTTACCCCAGGGGTCACATCTGTGTCACTACTAGACAGGTGCACAGTAAACTAATTCTGTTATATAAGGGGACCTTCACTGTGTCACTACTAGACAGAGGCACAGTATTCTAAATCTATTCTGTACACTTTTGTACCATTTCATGGGGTGGCGAAAGCCACATCACTATGGCTAGGCTTACAAATGCCCCAGGGCAGATAGCCTAGTACTAAACTATGAAACTATACTTCATTCTACATCCATCCGTCCTGTTTTGCCAGCCTTGGAGGATGTGTTTAATGCTGCTTGTAATAATCTTGACTTTCAACCTTCAGTCCCAAAAAAGGCAGATAGATTGTGTAACGTACTTCATCCAATGCTGATTATGTTGCTGCAACATATACTTATTTCATGATTTTCCCCTTTAACCTCACTTTGTATGTAATGCCAACGTTACTTGAGTATTGTGTATGTTGTACAAGTACTACTATAAATAGCTGTCATGGAGCTTTGTATGTAATGCTGCTAAATGTTTCTTGAGTATTCTGTATGTTGTGTATGTACTACTGTTTAATTTGCTGTGAAGTTTTTCTCCTCAGGCCTGTGCTGGAAAGGGTCTTGTTTGCCCAGTCAGAATTTCCCGACAAATAAATTGAACGATAAATTGGGTATGTATGTATGTATATATATATATATATATATATATATATATATATATATATATATATATATATATATATATATAAAATATCATCAAGAAAATGTATCATTTCATCAAGAGCATTTATATTTAAAATGTAAAAAAGTCACTGCTGTATTCAATAAATTCAACAAACTGAAGTAGTTCCTCAGCTGTATATCCCCAGTCATAGCTAAGATTGAAACTGAAATGCCAGTTTTAAACAGAAGATGAACCTTTGGTCCTGCAGACCAATGTGAGCATTATAGTAAAAAATGTAATGGTAGTCAACAGTAAAAAGGCCATCGTGGCAGAATTTATTTAAAAAAATAACTTGTGTAATTTTGTAGTAATGGTTGTATTTTGAAATATGACCAAGAGAAAATAATGTTTTGAAGAATTGTCTGTATGCTGTTAATGTAAATATAGCAAGGTTATGTTTTGTAATAAATAATATATATAGGGAATTTTAGTACAGATTTGTGAATGGTGATAACTTAGCTGATTAAATGTTGTTTTAGAAATGTGCAACTGGATAAATTGGATAGTGGGGAAGACGGGTGTTTACTAATATGAAAGGCAAGATTCATACGGAGGGTGATTATTTTGCTTGTTCAAATGGAGTAAATGAAGTAGAAAATTCTTGTATTATTTAAAGGATTTGTAGATCACATGGTGATTTTGGTTGAATTTGGGGATAAATAGATACGTATGAATTAAAAAGAGTAAATAGGATGAATAGTTGATTTTTAAGTAAATGAGTTATCAAATTAACTATAAAAATATTAGACCATTTTAGTATGAGAAACTGGTGCAGTGAGCTTTAAAGACAGGTTAAAAAAATACATATATATATATATATATATATATATATATATATATATATATATATTAGATGCAGTATGGTAGAAGCAGCAAGATAAGGATTTCAGAAGGATGGTAAGACAGTCTAAGGATATGTTAGAAAGTGATGTGGGTAAAGGTAGTTCAGTTAGAAAAATAATATTTTGGAGAAATAGAGGAAGTGAGAGGATGGAAGTAGAGACCAAGACATTCTGTGCAGGAAGAAAAGAAGAGGTGACACTTTTTAGTATGATAGTTAAGACAAATAAAAAGAGTGAATGGTGATATATGTATATGTTTGTAAATATATATTTTTTTCTGACTGTGTTGAAATTAGAACGATTGTCTGGTAATAAAGAAAACACAGTACAAACTTTGGTGTTCTGTTTAACAAAACAAGCATAATACCTGCATTTCTTAAAACTCAAACTTGGAACTGCTTTTTTTTTTAAATGAAAGGCATTGCTAATGCAATATGAGCAGGTTAGTGATAAATAAAATAAGCCATCCTGCTTCCCCTGATGTGATTATTTACATCACAAAGTAGATATGGATATGGGTGTAGCGGGTGGTGAAAGGGTGGAGTTGGATGGATTTAGGGGTGGTCCTGGGGGTGTGTGGACTCTGTCTGGTTTTGGCTGCAGCAAAAGATGGCAACCCTGATGTGCAACACTGAAGGAATGCCAAAGACAGTGGAAGAATCTGATAAGGTTATGTTTTGTAATAAAATAAACTAAGGACATAGTATATTTGAGAGGTAAAACAAAGTGATACAAGTTTTTGGATTTATGATTACTGATAGGGCAATTGTCCATGTCCTGATCACTTGAAACTGAAACACTTAACACCACTTTCAGAGATGTATAAAACACAAGCCTCTTCCCATGTGAGTGGAGACCCACTTCCCCCACTTATATTTAATATACAAATCAATAATTAGTGATATAAATGATGCAGAATATCTTTCAAAGTGTGCAACTTACAGTAGAAATATCAGTGGCAGTTTTCTTCAACACTATCTAAGGTTTTACCTGATGCCATAAAACAGTTTGTAAGTCATTTTTTTTTTAAGTTTTATTACGTACAGTAATATTGCTTTTTGTCATAATTACTAAAAACAGCTAACAGTATCTCCATTATAATGTTATATAATTGAACATTGACAATGAATTTTCCTGTCTCACACTTTGGTATTTCACACCATATCCCTCAGTAGCATATACGTTTCTCAGTTATGAAAATCTGAGCATAAATGTGAAAATATGAATAATAACTGGTAAACAGCAATTAATTTATTGACTGCAGGACATCCTGGATTAACAATCTTAATATCATTTTGTAACTCCTTGCCCTTTGTGATATTGCCTTCTAGCTGGTAAGTCACTTAATTAAATAAGTAAAACACAAAAATTGGTTTGGACACCATAAGGAGCTACTCTTATCAACTAGAAGTATACAAAAAAGGTGCTATAGGCTTTAACAATGTGTTTATATGTATGAGTCTGTATCAAATGGTCAAGTTCACTAATGTCAAGTTCTAGGTTATCGAGTAATCAAACAATAGTGACTGAAATGCAGTCTGTTAAAAAGTAAATAAAAAAAAACACTTGCAACAAGTGTGTTTTGCAAGATGCAAGCTCCACCCCCCCATACCGCACACTCTTTGCTACTTAGGGATTCCAAATCTGAGGTTGCACAACAGCAAGAAAAGGACAAAGTCATACACCCCACTGTACTGTTATGCCCCCACTAAATAAAACACAGCATTTCAGTAAAATCAGTTTTTAATTGCTAGAGCTGGTGTTCATTCTGTTCAACAAACTGAACACCTGATTTCTGTGCGACACCCATACACATGCTACAGGTGTTAATCATTGCTGAAATGATATTCAGAGATTGTTTTCTCTGCAATAAAGAATAAAAGAGAAGAGTATAATCTGTGATATTGTTAAAGCCTTTGATTTGGTGGAACATAATTTATTAGAGCGGATTTTGGGGGGACTTAAAATGAATATAGATTTAGTCATAAAGTGTTAAAGATATTTTAGACTGAGTTTTCTGCTGTGTATGGTATTGTGAATGGGAAGACAGGCAACACTGTAAAACTAAGTGTGTGGGTGCAACAAAGTTGCATGGTTAGTGGTATTTTATTTACTGCATTTATAAATGCTAAAGTAAAACGTTACAGAAAATATGTCTGCTGTACAGTAGGAAATGGTAGACTGAATCTTTCAGTAGTGATAAATTTTGTAAAAGATGTGATTTTGAACATAAGGGATTTGAGTTGGATGACTTGTGACAGTATATGTGGTAGGTGTAAAGAAAAGAGTGTAGATTTTACAGATAAGGTGGAAATTAAGGGGGTTACTATAATGAAAGAGAATTTATGGTACAAATAAAATTTGTGGCAAAGTAAATTGCAATAAATCAGTGGACTGTTTTGTTTGAAAGAATGAAAAGTCATAGCACTATGGAAGTTAATTATAATGAGTTTTCAAAGGAAAGCTGTTTTAACAAATTCTGATTTAGTAGACATTTTATATAGGAGGAAGTGTACCCATGTCCAGAAGTACTGGAAGCAGAGATGTTAGCATTTGTTTTCAGTATTATTTGGGGTTCACATTTTAATGTGTTGTATTAAGAAATGTTATCTAATGAATTGGGTAAAGGAGATTTAGAGTTACTAAATCTGATAGTTCATTTGGTATTGTCACATCTGCTTTATGTGTTACAGTGTCGTTTATATAAAACAGATGCCTTTTTGTTAGTTTTTTATAGAAGTATAGGAGAGAGCTAGAAAGGATATGTGAAAATAAAAATTTGATAGAAGTAATATGTTGTATGAATATTTTAAGACAGTTACACTTTGGAACCTGGCAATTAAAGATAACAGGAATTATGGAAAAATGGCATACAACCAGTAGTGGATAGTATGTACATCTGTGTGGGAGAGAAGGAATGTAAGACTGGAAAAATATGGCAGGAAATCTGAGATGAAATAAATGCAGCTGATAGGTATTGTAATACAGAAAATATATGGAACATGTTTTTTATTGCATAAGGGTAGAACAATTTGGGAAATTGGTGAAGTGTTTTAATAAATCTTGAGATAAACATAGTCATTTTACAGTGTGGGTTTTATGAAGGATTAAAAGGGGGAAGAGCATTAAATGTAAAGTCATTATGGCAGGTATGTAGGAAATTTGGTAAGGAAGATGCCAAAAGGTTTTAGATAGTAAAGGATGAGGTGTACATGCAAGAGTGGAAAAATTAAGTTTAATTTGTGGAGTAACAGATGGATCAAATTAAAGTAAAATAAAGCTGCTTTTAAAGCTAAATATGTAAGGCGTATTAATCTTGTTGATCATTTTAATATGTATTTAGATACTTATATTTAAGTATTTATTTCAGTGTACATGATTTAGAAGGCTGAATTCTATATAAAATATTTGTCAGAGTTCTGTAAGACTTGATTTTATATGAAGAAGTAGTAACAGAAATTTGACAATTTAAAAAATAAGATGTGTATGTGCAAATGCTGATGTTGAAATACTGTTTGCTGGTGTAGAGAGGAAGAATCTGAGCTGGTAGAGGAAAGAAGACTGTGTGAAGACTAGGATTAGTGGGCAAGAAATGAGAGGGAGAAGAGGATATTTCTGTGAATAATGATTTTGACTATCATTGAATAGCAAGGAGTGATTACACTAATGTTTCAAGTTAATGGCTTACACCATAAGGTGTTACTATTTTTTTTTTGGTTGGGGATGATCCTGAGAGCAAGTTGTGTAAATACTAAGGGGAGAATAATTTGCAAAAAAAAATGTCTGCTAAACCCAGAAATGCAATAAAAATGACAATAGTCCCTGTGATGATGTGAGGTTTTGCCAGCTATGTCAGGAGAAGTGGGCAGTGGATGTATAATATATGCCAGCATAACTTGCTGAAGCTTTGTAAAGAATTGTATGGCATTTTTATAGCAAACTGACTTGTACAGGTGCTTGTGTTGAAAATGTATTAGTAAAGCTGCTTGCCTTAAAATGCACAAACAGTGGGCCCTCCTGGACAGAAAAGAAAAACACTTATATGTCAGACTGTATTATAAGTATTGAAATGAATATATTGTAACATAAGATACTGGAAGAGAAGAGGTTAATCTCAGTCCAGCTAAATCTGAAAAATAGTCTGAAATTTAATTACCTGGTTTAGGCCTTAAAGATTGTACCTTACAGTTCTGATTGCAGCCAGAGAAAAAATATCTGTGAAAAACAGTACTAGGAATCCTGCTGTATATTGTCCTTAAAGGTGAACTTATTGCTACCCTGGAAGGGTGGAAATTTTTGAATTGGTTTTATAGCTTGCCAACGCTGTAACATATCTTAGCAAAGCTGTATGTGTGTGTATGGTAACACATATGCCCTAGATTCTGGTTCACTTTCTAGTAAAGGAAGTAGTGTGGAACCAGAAGTCAGATGGCCACATGTATGAGATGTCATTCTGTAATCCAGCACTGAAATGTTGTTTTTAATACTAGATGAGACAGAAGTCTCAGAGCATTCTGTTTTTGAAACCTGACAAAGAATAACAACTCACCCACTTCATCTTGCCTTGATTTAGTAAGTAACCAGGGCATACTAATTATTTGATCAGTCAGGAAAATATAGTGAGCTTAGTTAAGTACTGTTTTTCTGTATCTGTGTGAATTTATCCATCTGTATTATTTTTAATATTTCCTGGGATTGAAACTCTGGTGTTTGTTGTAAATAAATATTTAGTATTTTTGTCTTCTTTTATTTATTATTATGAAATATATTTAAAGTTTTCATTGTGGCTGGTCTTTTAGAGAATATTTTAACCTTTGAGAGTACTCATATTTATTTGTTGACACTTTGGCCGCTCATTGAATGACTTGCTGCATTGGTCAAACACTACCATTTGTATTAGTATTAATTTTACTCCGTGTAATTGGGTACCCTTGTAAAAGCATTAGAGTAGCTGGCTTTTGGAGTGTTCTGGTGGTGGTGGGAAATACGTTATAGTCTGGACATTACTGGGAAGTCTGTGCTAGCCTTTACCAGGTGTGCGTGTGTGTAAATCAAATCAAATTTCAGTGTGTGTGTGCACCAGCTACTTGGAGCTGGGACACAGAGCACTGGTTTCACAGCGAAGGTGGAGGAGGACTTTGCTCAGAACACTGTGCTGAAGACTCAACTGTACAGCTGTGTCAGTGGGGAGTCTTATTGGGGGCCTGGAGAGGGAGAGAAACCCAGCCCCCAGACTGAGTGCTGTTAAGGGAAATTGTACTTGGTGCAGAGAGCTGCATCTGGAAATACTGTGTGTATCTGTTTTTGTTCCAAGTGAATGCCCCTTACTGGTGGCCCTGGTGAGGATTGAGACTCTTTGATCACTGGCTCAGAGGAGGTATGTCACATATTGGTGAGCAATGGTGGGGATATTAATTGAACTTTTGCAGCCTATACCAGCCACAAAGTAAATATGCAGACTTTAATTTTCACAACAGTTTTATTTATTTTTTTATTAGTTTAGTTTAGTCAGGGAAATAAGGCAAAGATATCAGCAGAGGATTATGGCAAGCTGACAAAGAACTATTTCACCAAGGTGTGTGAAGCCAAAGGACTGATGCATGCCTGTCTGACTAAAGAGTAAATGATTTTAGCCTTAGTCGTAGCTGTATCCCAAACCAGCAACCAGGAAGACAGTCTGGTGATGGGGTGTGCAGCCCTCAGAAGCAGGATTGTTCACCTTTTCCTTAGGGGACTTAAAAATCCTTCAGGAGTTAGAGACTTGAACCTGAAGCCAAGCATTTGGAATTAGAATCAGCAGAAAGACTGTGGAGTTTGGAAGCTGAAGAAGAGGATAACAGATGTAATTAGAATCGGCAGAGAGACTGAAGTGTTTGAAGGCCTAAGAAAATGGGAAACATTGCCAACATGAGAGGTAGATGCTGACTATCAGTGTCATGGAGGTAAATGGAAGGGAATAACTGAACCCTAGAAGCAGTAAAGGTCAGTAAATTTCTTCCACAGTTTACAGAGAGTGATAATTTTGTTAGATGTTCATCGTGTTTCACTGTTGCAGTCCTAACAAATGGGTTATCCGTCTCCCAGTAGCCCTCAGTCAGCCAGAATACTAAAGGTAAGTAAATATGACGTCGGTTGTAAAGGACATCAGTGCGTCCGATACCAAAGGAGGCAAGTGACATCACTTCCTCAGTCTTCCTTGCTGCAGAGCCCGAACCAGAAGCTTTTATGCACGAGTGCCGGTCGGCAGATTATCTTTGTTGAATTCCGACTACAAAATGCTGAAGTCTGCTACAGCTAAGTACCCTGTTGGGGATCCTCTTTTCTTGCCTTAACGAATGTCAGAAAGAGTTAATAATTGCCTTACCTGTGGAAAGCAGATTTCCCATAGAGATTTTCATTCCTATTACATTATCTGTTTAGGCCTTGATCACGATGTTCCCAGTTGTAATTTTTGTGCCTCCCTTAATCTGCGTACTATCCGCCATTGGGCTAAGATATTGGCTAAGCATTTCATTGTTTGGCCTAAGTTTGTGGGTATGGCGTCTGCCGGTCTTCAGGCTTCAGATACTCTGAAAAAGTGTAAGGACAATAACCGTGACAGGCCTCTGAAAACTAAGTCCTCTGATGAGGCTAAGTTGGTCGTCAGTCAGGCAGGAGCCAGTGAGATGCTTTTGCAGTCCCCGCAGTCCACAGATTTACAACCACAGGCCTTGGTTGAGACCGAGTCCCTTAGGCCTTCGGCATCCGGTTTATCTTCCGACCTGTCGCCAGTCGCCTCTTCTGCTGGAGCCGGTACCGCTAAGTTGACTCCGGGGTCCGAGGCCTCTCGTTTGCAATCTGACAGCAAACTTCTTACTTCTCCTGCTGCTTTGATGGTTGTCAGGCCTCCCAAGTCCTTCAGGCTTGCAGGTAGCCTTCCATCCATAAGCCTGTGAAAAGGCAGGCTCTAGTTCCTTCTAGTTCACCTCAATCCCAGATGGTTTAAATGGCTAATGATTTGTTAACTCTAATCAGGGGTTCTCAGCCTCACCCTCCTAAAAGGAGTAGGGAGGTTTTGTCCTGTTCAGGATCTGTTTCTTCAAGCATTTCTGCTGATGAAGAGGAATTTTCTCAGGCTTTTTCTCCCTATGAGGATTCAGATGCAGAGGAGTCCATTCCTTCGGCTTCTCCTCCAGAGGATTTCTCTTTTGGTGACAATTTAAATACCCTCAGGGAACATTTTAAATGGTAAAGCCAGGATTATCCACAATCTAAGAAACAGATTAGGAAGTTTCTTGGTTTACCTCAGTATAATCCTCTTGCTATTCCCCGTGTTGGAAGTTGTTGATGATGTTTTTCTGGAAAATTCCTTGTCTTCAAATTCGGTTCCCCCTGCTCCCAGGAAACCTGACAGGTACTACAGAGTTCCTGATTCTCATTTATTTCTTTTCAGGAACCCGTTGGCTGATCCAGAGGTTATTTCTCAGGGCCCTAAAGGGGTTAAGGCCACTGTTACCAGGAATCCTGTTTCATCGGACAGAGAATCTAGGAACTTAGATAAGTGGGGCAAGAAAGTTTATACCTCTGCCACCCTAGCAATTAGGGCTACCAAGTGTCTTTTTCATATGCTGAAATACCAACAGCACACCTTAGAGACTATTAAGTCTAAGATTGCAAATGTACCTCTTTTGGCAGAGAGTAAAGACATGCAGGATTTGTTGAATTCAACCACTCTGGTCAATAAGCATTCTTTGCATTGTTGTTTTGACATCCTTGAGGCCTCCAGTAGGGCTACAGCTACTGGATCTGTTATTAGAAGACACGCTTGGCTCAGGGAACAGCCTCTTCCAGAACCTGTCAAGGCTAAGCTTTTGGATGTACCTTTGCATAAAGACAATCTTTTTGGCAGCAAAGCTGAGGAGTTGCTTAAGAAGATAGAGGATAAGGCCAAGTCTATGCACACTGTTTAAGATTTTCTACAAGTTCAACCCCCCCTTGCTTTAGCAGGAATTACCCTTCCAAGAGTTGGACCTTTCCTGATGCCAGCAGACAGAACTGTTCCAGGTCTAGGGGTTACAAATCTTCTAGGGGCTGACAGCTACCCCTCAAAGGTCTGGGCGGTGGCAGGCTTCCGCTTCTAAGGTGGGAAGCTCCAAGCCTGCATCTCTATCTAAGCACTCTCAATGACCTTTTACAACTTCTGCCTGTTCTTGCTTGCCTGGGGAGTCCTTTAGGGGGAAGGTTGGCCCTTTTTTCAGATGCCTGGGCCTCTATCACAAGTGACAAATGGGTGCTCAGAATGGTGTCTCTGGGGCACAAGTTTTATTTCTGCACCTTTCCAGCTCCCAAGGGATTCCCAGACACTCCTCGAAACCAAAAGCCAGAAGTGGAGAAGGAAAATTTGTCTTTGTTTCATCTAGGAGCAATAGAACCAGTTCCTGTTCAGCAGGTAGGCAAGGCCTTTTATTCCAGGCTTTTCCTAGTTCCAAAAAAAGAAAGCACCTGGCATTCTATCCTAGATCTTTTCATTCTGAACTCTTTTCTAGTGATATCAAAAGTTCAGAATGCACACTCTGCATCAGTTGCTACCAGTGCTAGAAAAGGATTCCTGGCTGATAAACTTGGATTTCAAAGAGGCTTATCCACACATCCCTATCAGGGAAAGTTGCAGGCAGTATCTTTGTTTCAGAGTGGGCAAGCAACATTATCAATTCTCTGCTCTGCCCTTTGGCTTATCTACTGCTCTCAGAGTCTTCACGAAGTGCCTGGCCCCAGTCATTGCTTTTTGCAGGTAGAAGAAAATTCAGATTTACCCATACTTGGACGACTGTCTGATTTAAGCAAGTTCTCAGGAGCAGCTATTAAAGGATCTGGAATTCATAAAGACTCTTCTCTCTTCCCTGGGTTGCACCCTCAACGAGGAAAAGTCAAAAATGGTAACATCCAAGGAGATAACATTCCTGGGAGCGAGTCTGAACACAGCCGCCCAGATGATATATCTCACCCAGGAGAAGCAGGCAACTCTTTGTTTACTTCAAGGACTTGGCAAGCCTGTCCCAGCTCCCTGCAAGGAAATACCTGCAAGCTCTGGGATTCATGGCATCTGGTATTCTCATGATTCCATATGCAAGACTGCATATGAGGAAATTGCAATGGTACCTCAAGAACATTTGGTGTCAACACATACAGGACCTGGATATGATGATCCTTCTGCTTCCATCTCTGCAGATGGAGTTTCTGTGGTGGGCAACAGCCTGTCTTCAAAACAAGGGCATGCCCTTTTGGACACCTCCTGCCACTCAAGTTCTGACTACAGATGCATGCCTAGGGAGCACACCTGGATGGCAGATGCATGCATGGACGATGGAACGCCGAGCAGATGCACCTGCACATAAATCTAAAAGAGTTGATTGCAGTTCAACAAGCTTTACTAGCCTTCAAGCACCTTCTTTCTCCAGGGACCTTACTTGTCAAAACAGACAATACCACAGTCATGTGGTGCATCAACAAGCAGGGAGGGACTCACTCTTACCCCCTGTGCAGCCAAAGCATGAATCTTTGGTCCATGGCAGCATCCCTGGACCTGCATCTCCTAGCTCAGTTCCTTCCAGGAAGCCTCAATGTTTTGGCAGACCAGTTGAGCAGACGAACGCTGGATCCTAACGAGTGGCAGTTGAACAGGACTTTTTTTGCAGCATCATTCAAAGTTGGGGCATACATCAGGTGGATTTTTTCTTCTCCCTGGTCAATCACCTTCTTGCCTGTCTTTTGCACCAGGCATCATCACAACAGGGCTTGGAGAGTGAATGCTCTGTCCTTCCCTTGGAGGTTGCTATCAGTTTACGCCTTCCCTCCTCTTATACCCAGAGTGTTGTTGAAGATCAGGGACGAATGACCAAGGACTATTCTCATCGCTCTGGACTGGCCCAGACAGCATTGTTACCCACTGCTTCGCAGTCTCTCCCAATTCCCACCTTGGCATCTTCCTCTGAAGCCAGATCTTTTGGTTCAGGAAGGGGGAATTATTCTGCATCCTCATCTTCAATCCCTTCATTTGGCAGCATGGCTCATACTTTGACTCCTTCCTTATCTTTTTTCCTTTCCCAGCAGGTGGTTGATGTGCTGAGGGAAGCCAGGAAGCCTAGCACTAGGAAGTCCTACTCTGGCAAATGGGAAAATTTTTCTCACTAGATGCAGGCTAGAGGGCATTCCTCTTCTCAGCCTTCCCATCTTTTGATCTTGGAATACCTGGCTGAATTGCTTCAGGGTGGTCTTTCCTTTTTTTCTATCAAGCTCCATGCTTCAGCCATTTCTGCTCATTGCTCCTTTGAACAACCCATTTTCTCTCATCCCTTGATGAAAATGTTTCTCAGAGGTGCTTGTAACTTAAAACCTCCCAGGAGGGCTCCTACTCCAGCATGGGTTCTTAATTTTGTTCTAGAGAAGCTTACTCTTCCTCCTTTTGAGCCAGCTGCCTCTGCAGATTTAAAGTTTCTCTCTTGGAAGACTGATTTCCTCTTGGCTATAACTTCAGCAAGGAGGGTTTCGGAGCTGCAGGCTTTGATGGCTGTGGAGCCTTTTATTATTTTCCATTCAGACAGGGTCTCTTTGAGAACCAACCCCTCCTTTATGCCTAAGGTGGTTTTTAGCTTGACTCTTAATCAGTCCATACACCTTCCTACCTTCTTTCCTAATCATCTAAATAAAGGTGAAAGGGTCCTACATTCTCTTGATGTGCACAGACAGCTCAGGTTTTACCTGGACAGGACTAAAGACCTTCAGAAATCAGCTCAGTTATTGTTCAGTTTTGCCCCTGGAGCTCAGGGCAAGACTATTTCTAAGCAAACCATTTCCAAGTGGGATTGCACATTGCATCAACCTTTGTTATTTTTTTCATGGCAAGGTTCCTCCTCAAGGGGTTAGGACCCACTCTACCAGAGCAGCTTCCACTTCTGCAGCCTTTTTAAGGGGTGTCCCTATTAAAGATATTTTGGAGGCTGCCACTTGTTCTTCTGTTCACACTTTCACAAAACATTATAATCTGCCTCTGTTTTCCAGAGCCAGGGCAGAGTTTGCCACTGCTGTGTTGCAGGGCATTATCTCCAGCCCATGATTCTGTTGGTTCCTCCTCCCTTCTCTCTGGGCTTTAGTAATCAACCCATTTGTTAGGACTGCAATAATGAAACACGGTGAACATAGTACAGTTGTGTACACTTACCATAAATGTAGATGTTCGAGTGAATTCACTGTTGCAGTCCTGGTTTGCCTCTCTCCTTCCCCCTTTTGGTCCTCTCCTATTCTTTTTTTCCTGAGGTACAGGCTGAATTGGATTTTATTTGCCAAATTGGCATTTGGCTTAGCCTTTTTTCTGGGGGCTTCTGACTGTTATGGCAAGAAATACTGAGGAAGTGACGTTGGCTGCCTCCTTTTGTATCGAACATACTGACGTCCTTTGCAACTGACATCATTTTTACTTACCTTTGGTATTCTGGCTGATTTGAGGGCTACTGTGAGCCGAATAACCCATTTGTTAGGACTGCAACAGTGAATACACTCGAACATCTGCATTTATGGTAAGTGTACACAATTGTACTTTTTCTTCATATACTTGACAGAGTATGTGGATAGTATAGTGTTGGCCAAGTGCTCTGCGTACAGTTCCTGACGCCCTTACTCAATGGTAAAGCTGTAACTGCTGTTTCTAAATTGACTGATACTGATTGTTTAAACTAGGTTAAAGTTAACAATGGTTATTGCAATGTTTTATGTCAACAACTGAAGCTTACAGAAAAAAGGGTTCATGAGCATAGACACAAGACAGATGAACGTGTATGTTATTGTATTGCTGAGTTAAACACTTATTTTCATAGATGGGTCAGTGGGTGTGAGGTCACCACTTTTGAAAGGCTGGCAGACATTTTGGTGAGGGAACAAGACCTTAACACTTTGCCTGAGGACATGAGAATCTGGTGGGTAGACCGGGAGTGTAACTCTGCAGGTAAGCTGGGGAAAAAAGGGGTCTCTATTTAGCAAGCAGAGCATCACAGCACAAGAAGGGGATACCCAGTGCTGCGCATGGATTTAAGGGAACCCATGGTGGGGAGCCTAAACCACCCCAGCAGAGTCCACCAGTAACAGGAGAAGCCACTAGTTCAGATACACAGCCAGGATCAAGGGTTAGATGTTTTAAATGTAACCAGGGGGGGCCATGTAGCATACAGATGTTCACAGAAGCAAGTTGGGGAACAAAAGGTGGGGAAGCCAGCAAGCAATAATAATAGTATGCCAGTGGTAAGTTGTCTGGAGACAACAGGGGTACCAGACTATCACTGGAGTTTATATCCTGTCTTAGTGGATGGAAACTTAGGGCGGCACAGTGCTGCAGTGGTTAACGTTGTCGCCTCACAGCAAGAGGTTCTCCAGTTCGATTCTCGGCTGGGGTGCCTTCTGTGTGGAGTTTGCATGTTCTCCCTGTGTTCGCGTGGGTTTCCTCCGGGTACACCGGTTTCCTTCCACATTCCAAAGACATGCATCTGGAGCGTTTCTCCCCAGGCCTCCGCTGAAAACAGGCTCTGTGGAACCTAGTCGGACATTCCCGGTCAACAAATGTTAAAAATAAAAATAAATAAAAAAAAGAGGCCACTGTTATGAGAGAGACGGCCTCTGACATAACCATTGTCAAGCCTGCAGTAGTTAGAGGAGCAGTACTTGCATGGCCAGTCCACGTCAGTCAGAGCTTTAGGAGGGACCCCATTCCAAATGCCTTTGGCCAGAGTTCACCTTGACTGGGAGGGTGGAAAAGGAAGCGAGCAAATAGGAGTGTTTGAGGATAATTCCTGCAGGTGTCCTGATAGGGAATGATTTTGATAATGCAGTACCTTGTGTACATGCAGCTACAAGCAGGCAAGCTTGGAGACAGGCATGTGGGGCTGGTAGCTTGGGGGAAATGCAGACAGACCTCACACCTGAAGCCAGGGCTGGTGAGGTGGCTATTTCAGGGAGTGAGCTACCCTGTAGCAGTGAGCCTGAGGGTGAACCACAGCTGCTGGTAGGTACTGATGTTCCCTTGACAGAGTGACTGCAAGGGCAGAAGTGAGTGGTAGTACCCAGGCTAACAGTGAGGTACCGCTGTCAGAAGATACCAGACTTCCTGTGGAAGGGGAGATGGGAAGCGTCACAAAGGTAGAATTGAGACGGAGCCTGCACTACAAAGCTTGAGGGAGATAGCTAAGAAGGCACCTGATTCTCAAGAAAAAGGGGTCTGTATAATGGAACAATGAGTTACTGTATAGAGAGTGGACCCCTGAAAGAGGGCTAGAGGGTGAGGTAATACAGCAGTTGATAGTGCCCATAGCCTACTGTCAGGGACTTCTAGCCATACCCCATGACATTCCTTTTGCAGGTCATATGGACATAAAGCGTACCAGGAGACATATTATGCAGAACATTTATTGGCCTGGGATTGCAACGGATATAGCAGGTTACTGCAGGACCTGTGAGCAGGTGGAAGACAAGGTCAGAGCAGCTTTGATGCTTTTGCCTGTGATTGAGGAGATATTTCAGAGGGTAGCTATGGCTATTGTAGGGCTTTTGAGTACCCCAAGTTCCACAGGAAAGATGTATATCCTCGTGATGGTAGATTATGCTGCTGGGTACCCTGAGGAGGTGACTCTCCTCCATGAAGGTAGAGAAGGTGGCAAATGCTTTTTTAGAGAGTTTCAGCAGAGTAGGTTTCCCTGAGAGAAATACTGACTGACAGAGGTGGCAATTTCATGTCAGACCTGCTGGCTTGTCTGTGGGAGCACTGTGGGGTGAAGCCCCAAAAGATCACCCCCAGACTAATCGTCTTGTGAAGAGGTTAAACTGTACATTAAAGACCATGTTACAGATGTTTGTAGACCAGTTTAAGAGAGAGTGGAACAAATATCTGCCCCACTTGCTGTTTACATACAGAGAGGTACCCCAAGAATCCACAGGTTTTTCATCTTTTGAGTTGTATGGGCATAGGTTGAGGGGGCCATTAGATTTGATTTCTGATGAGTGAGAAGGTGAGTGCGTATCACCTTCTCACAGTGTGTTAGCCTTTTCTGTGTTTATTTACTGTATTATTGCATTTAGGCTGTTTTTTTTTAAAAAAAATACTATCTTGTTTGCTCGTTTCCCACCTTTCCTAGCCAGTCCAGATCCTAAGTTTTGCTTGTCTCAGGACTTTATTTTCTGTGTTCAGAGCTATCCAGACCTTAGCTGTGGTAGAGGGAAGTCCTGCTGCTTACCAGTGAGAGTGGTGTGCATTGTACTGCCTGTCTAACACTAGAGAAGTGGTCAGCTCTGAAATTGTAATTTTATTAGCCTTTTTGGGCTGATTTCTATCCCTTTCAACTTTCCGGCTTAAAAATGCGTGTGTTTGCACATTTTTTGCATCGTGCAGCACCGCAAGGCTACAGTTAAGTTATTCCAGGTGCCAGAAAGTCTGCTCTTCAAGTTTTCCCTTAGAACTAGCTGGTTTATCAGTAGTAACAGTAAAATCTGAACCCCTGTGACTAACACTTGCTCTACAACCTGCTGGAAAGCACTAGGAAGCCTGAAACTGATGCAAGCACTCAGCTCTCCTTGTCAATAAGGAGAAATTAATCGTAGGCACTAAACAGCCTATAATTGCAAAGTACCATACAAAGGTAAGGGAAAACAGCTCTTATACTTTACAAAAAAGCACCTAAACAGGCATGTCCAAGGGTCAACTTCCAGTGATTTCTCCTGTCCACCTGGTGAATCTGGGCATACTGGGGCGATGCGGCAACTGCCTCATGTACAGAGACAACCCTCTCCTCCTACCACCCAACACTACAACCTGTGAGAGATGCACTTACATAGCCAAACTGGAAGCAAAGCTGTCTCTGGCCAAGATTGTGCTAGACAGTCAAGAGAACATTAACACCTGCACTACACCTCAAGCAACTCATAGCCCTTCAAAACCCACACCATCAACACCCACACATAGCAGTACTAAACCCACATATGCAGAGGCCCTTAACATCAACCTGCCTAAGCAACAAGGACCTCTGAAGCTGAAACGCAAACAAGCACCAGTCGCAACCAAAGTGACACACAGCTCACAACACCAGTGTGCCACCCAACAACAGCCCCTAAGGCCAATCAATGTACCCAACACTTCAGTCATAGGTGACTCTATAGTCAGGCACTCACCATGCTGAACAAGGAAAAATTACAGTCAGCTGCCTGTCAGGTGCCAGGATCCGCCACATAAAGCATGCACTCAAGTCACTCCACAACAAGTACAAATACGACTCTGTCATTGTCCATGCTAGAGTGAATGACTTGATACGTATCTCCCTGGACTACATGAAAAGAGACATGGAAGAGCTCTCGGATCATGTGGCCCAGGCAGGTATGACCCTAGCCCTGAGTAGCATCCTGCCTTCACCCAGAATGATACCACAGTATAAGGACAAAATGATTGACTTCAACAATTGGCTAAGCTTCTGGTGTCATTCAAAGGGGATCCAGTATCTGTCTGCCTGGGAAGACATGATCGACAAACCACGATGCTTTGCCAGAGATGGTCTGCACCTGTCACCCTTGGGATTCAGGTTACTGGCTAAAGCTCTTGCCACCCCTATAGTGCCTTTCTTAGGCAAGGTTCAAAGGACAAAACCACCACCGTAACCGATACAAGTATGCAAAATCTGAAGGTAATGCTACTCAATGCTAGAAGTCTAAACCTCAGAATGCACTCTCTCAAGGGACTCCTAAAAATGGAGAACATCGATATCTGTCCAGTAACTGAGACCTGGTTCAAGGCTCCAGAGAGCACCCCTGCAATACCAGGCTACAACTCTTACCACACTTTTCGGCCACAAAACCAAGACCGAAACACTAAAGGTGGAGGAGTGTCCATATTCACCAAGGATATTCACACCTCCAGGCTAGTTGCCCAACACAATGCATCTGAAATTCTCCAGGTGCAACTGACACTAGGTAAGATCCTCCCACCATGCCCCAAGATTCTCACTACACCCTTCTAAACATACTGGAAAATATTAAGATGCAACCAAACACCCTAATACTGGGTGATTTCAACTACCCTACCATTAACTGGGAAAACTACTCGGGTACCAACTCCTTTTCCCAACGGTTCTTGGAATTCATAAATTCCAACACCGTGGATCAACTAATCCATTGTCCCACCAGGGGCTCCAATATCCTAGACTCGGTCATTACCAACATGAGAGAGAGATGCTCCACACCAGTGGTCACCCCCTCATTGGTCAGGTCTGACCAAAAGCAAATCACCCTTGACATCCACATCCCATCCCCACCCCCCAGTAAGGAAATCTCCTTAAAAAACTTCTCCAAAGCCAACTTCATGCTACTGAAGTCAGAAGTGACAAACTTCATGACGCCCATGCAGACGGGATCTGAAAGTTTGACTGCAGAATCCTATACTAAGGCACTGTACTAGCACATCCACTCGTGCATGAATTGTGCCATCCCAGATAGAACCAAGATGCTCTCCTCCAAAAAAAGGAAGCCAATCTGGTGGTCCCCTGCTATAAACAAACTATACAACAGAAGTAAGAAACTGTATCAGAAAAGAGGAAAATCCCAGGATGCAAAAACCTCCCTCACCAGCCTCAGTAAGAAGATGAGATTCCTCATAAAATCCTCAAAAGCTAGTTACGAAAATAAAATTGCCAAAGATTCCAAAGACAAACGCAAGGCATTCTATAGTTAGGTCAAAAATCTAAATGGCAATGCTCAGATCTGCTCTGAGCTTCAGCAGAATGGCATTAAATATACTGATCCCAAGGATATTGCCAGTATCCTGGCAGATCAATTTAGTGCCAACTTCACCCCCCCCCTCTCACCCCCTAAAGGGCCCATCTCATTACCAAAGATTGCCACATTCCGGTAATCACAGCCACACAGGTAGAAACTGCACTATCCAAAGCTAAGAATACAGCATCCATGGGACCAGATGACATCCCAGCTGTGTACTACATGAACTACAAAATTAACTCGTACCTCAACTAAGTGTCATGTTTAATCATAGCCTCACCTCAGGCTTCATGCCCACTGAGTGGCGCACAGCTACAGTTATCCCACTCCACAACCTGGGAACTACCGTCCCATTAGTCTGCAAGGGCATGGAACGCATTATCATGGAACTTATAAACAAAGACATTGGCAACCTTCAAACACTGGATTCCACCCAGTTTGGGTTTGTGAAGGGCCGATCTTGTCTCCTGAACCTGATTGACTTCTTCGAATCAGTCTCCAGAGCTGTGGATGAGGGTAAGGAGGTCCACACAGCATATCTGGACCTCGCCAAGGCCTTTGACACTATTCCCCCACTCTGGAATCATAGATAAACTTGCTAAGCTGTGCATAAATTCCTTTGTCACTCGATGGGTTGCCAACTGGTTTACTGACAGAACCCAGACTGTAAAAATAGCTGACTCCAAATCCAGCTCCAGACAAGTGACAAGTAGAGTACCTTAAGGTTCAGTTCTGGGACCACTCTTGTTTGGCATCTACTTCTCTGAAGTACAGGCCAACATTAAGGGACTCTGGCTAACAAAGTTCGCAGATGACTACAAACTGGGAGCCATTATTGAACCCTCAAATGATGTGGATATTCTACAAAAGGGCCTTACGGAAACAGATGCCTGGTGCCAAAGTCATGGGCTCAAGCTTAATGCCAAGAAATGTATCGTTATCTCCTTTGGAAAAAAACATGTACCCCTGAATTACCACATAGGTGGCAGTACACAACACATTGAAAGTGTGATTAGACACTTAGGGACACAGGTGGACAGTGGTCTCACTTTCGATAACCACTTCACCACAACAGTCAGGAAATCCTTCTATGTGGCACACCTCATCACTAAGGGCTTTTCATCCAGAAAAAAGGAGGTCATTGTCCCACTGTACTCATCCCTCATTAGACCCATTATAGAGTATAATGCCCCATTTGGTATGTACCTCACAAGACATCTGCGACAGCTGGAAAGGCCACAGAAATACCTCACTAAAAGAATCACAGGCCTAAAGCAGATGCCATATGCTGACCATCTAAAAAAAACTCCAGCTATACTCTGTGACATATCGTTTACTCAGAGGTGATCTCTGCTTAACATACAAGGCCATGTCAAACCCTGAGCTGTTTGATGTGCTCCACTTAAAGAAATCCCAATTCCTCAGAGCCACACGCCCCATGGATCTAAACCTTGTCATCACAATGAACAAAACATGCTGGAGGGGTAGGTTCCTGACTCAGAGACTCCCCATACTCTGGAATAGACTGCCCATACATGTCAAGCAGAGTGCCTCCTTGGCTCTCTTCAAAAGGAACCTTGATGATTGGATGGGAAATAGGAAATTCACCCTGGGGATCATGTCAGTCGCCCTGCTAGACAGGGATCCAGAGAAGTAAATATTGTGGGAAGAAATATCCAGGGAATTGTTATTGCTAGGCTTGTATAGGCCCTGGGGCCGATAGCCTAGTACCAACCTATGAACTAGGTGTCTGTTATGGCCTATGTCCTAAACCTCAGGACAAGGCTTAGGGTGCTCATGGGTTTGGCCCAGGAGGAACCTACCAGGAGCCCAACAAAAGAAAAAGGTCTGGTATGATAGGACTGCTCGAGCCTGAGAGTATGCTATGGGATAGCAGATTGTTTGCTCATTCCTGTCAGAATAAGCTGCAAGCAGCTTGGGAAGGACCCTTCAAAGTGGTAAGGAAGATCAGTGATATTAACTGCATGGTAGAACAGCTAAGCAAGAGACGGGCACAAATTGTACCATGTCAACATGATTAAATCCTACCATGATAGGCCCTTGTGCTGGGCATTTACAGTAGGTAGTAGGAGGAGTCTGAGGGACATCTATGGCTACACTGAGCCAGCCAGCAAAATACCAATTTATTACGGTGGAGCCTAGGGTTGCAGGCATATGACATGACAGTGCAGCACTGCAGTGGGTGTCAGGAATGCCAATGCAGATGAGTTCTCAAGACAGGGCATGGGTTAATGTTTTCCCAGGCAGGCTTATTCCTCTCGAGCAATGTTTCTCCTGGGTCATTTTAGAATCTAGCTTGAGTCTTCAAAGGAGGGAAAGATGTGATGATGTGAGGTATTGCCAGCAATGCCAGGAAAAGTAGTGCAGTGGATGCGTAACATATGCCCTCATAGCTATTTGGAGTTTTGTAAAGAATTATACGCCATTTGTATATCAAACTGATTTGTGTAGTTGCTTGTGGTAAAATGTATTTGTAAAGCTGTTTGTGTTAAAAATATACCAACAGTGGGTCCTGCTGTGCAGAAAAGAAATACACCTGTATGTCAGACTGTATTGTAACTGTTGGAATGAATATATTGTAACAAAGTACACTGGAAGAGAAGAGGCTAATCTCAGTATAGCTAAGATTGTTGTATCATACAATTTTGATTGCAGCCAGAGACAAAATGCCTGTGAAGACCAGGACTAGGAACTCTGCTGTATTGTCATTAGGGGTGAACTAATTGCTACCTTGGAAGGGTGGAAGGTTTTGAAATGGTTTTATAGCTTCCAGATGCTATAAACTCATCTTAGCAAAGTTCTGTGCGTGTGCATGGTAACAGATATGTGTTACATTCTGGTTCAGTTTCTAGTAAAGGGGGTAATGTGGGAACCAGAAGTCAGATGACCAGATGTAATGAATGCCATTCTGTAATCCAGCACTGAAATGATGTTTTAAAACTAGATGAGGCAGAAGTTTCAGGGCAGTCTGTTTTTGAGACCTGACAAAGAAGGATTTCTCACTCACTTCATCATGCCTTGCTTTCGTAAGTAACGAGGGAATAGTAATTCTTTAGATGAGTAAGGAAAATATAGTGAGATTAGTTATGTACTGTTTTTCTGTATCTCTGCGAATCTGTTCATCTGTGTTATTTTTAATATTTCCTGTGATTGAAACTTTGATGTTTATTATAAATCGATATGTAGTATTTCCATGTTCTTTTGTTATTTATTATTACGTATATTTAAAGTTTTCATTGTGGCTGGGCTTTTAGAAAATATTTTAACTTATGAGAGTACTTATATTTATTTGGTGACACTGTGGCCGCTCCTGAAAGCCTTGCTGCATTGATCAAACACTACCATTTGTATTCATATTCATTTTTGCTTAGTAGAATTGGGTACCCTTGTGAGAGCCTTAGAGTAGCTGGCTTTATAGTCTGGGCATAACTGGTAAATCTGTGAGTGTGTGAGTGAAAATCAAAAAGTGTGTATGTCAGCTACTTGGGTGAGGGACACTGAGCACTGGTTTCACAGAGCAGATGGTGGAGGTCTTGGCTCAGAACACTCGGCCAAGGACTCCACTGTACAGCTGTGACAGTGGGGATTATTACTGGGGGCCTGAAGAGAGAAAGAAACCCAGCCTCTGGACTGAGTGTGTTTCTTAAGAGAAATTGTGCTTGGTGGAGATAGCTGGAAATACTGTGTGTATCTATTTTTGTTCCAAGCGAACATCCCTCACCGGTGTCTGTTGTGAGGATTTGGACTCCTTGATCACTGGCCCAGAGGAAGGACATCATAGTCCCATATTGCAGATGTCGTTTTGTGTGAGTGGATTTAACAATATATGCTGAGATGTTAGACACTAGATTTTAAGTCAAGAAGTATGTTAGGAGTATGACTTTTACCAGGAGGCAGAAATTGTTAATGAAGAAAGAGCTTTTGCTGTGATAGCAGGTTCTGCTTTTATAAATGAAGGAAATTCTAGTAAGCAGGTGTTATGTAGGACATACTTATAAGGGTTTACTGTAATATTTTCGAAGCAAACTCCGTCGACTGCACTTTTGTCGAACACGGAAATTCGAAAATGGTAATGTCGAACACCAAAAGCCAGCCTAGGAACGGTTTTAACATGAGTCGAGATAAGTGTTCACTTTTATTGCCGAACTACAAATCTCTCCCCTATCTCGACCCATGTTAAAACCCATTCCTAGGTTGGCTTTTGGTGTTTAACATTACCGTTTTCGAATTTCCATGTTAGACAAAAGTGCAGTCGACAGAGTTCGCTTCAAAAATATGATAGTAAACCGTTATAAGCATACTGTTTTGTATGAATTTAATAGATATTTTATGGAAGAGTGTGTGTAGCTGTGTGATTTGCAACCACAGTATGTTTGTTGTATATTATACATTTAGAAATATAAGCTTTCCAGACATTTTTTTGAAACATTTGAGTTGGCTGATAAATTTGTAATTGAGTGTAACAACAGAAGACATGCATCACTTTGGAATAAGTCTGCTACCCAAAACTTTAACTTCTCTATGCAGAAGTATGTATATGTGTATTTTGGAACTGATAAAATTTCAGAACAAGCCCTGAGAAACTGTATCTGGACATTATGAATCTGTTTTGATTTTAAAGGGAAAAAAAAAAAAAAAAAGAGTGCCTTTATTAGACAGTGTTCCAAACAAATTACCACCGTAACAAACAGCTACAAACAAATGCAATCTGAGGGTCATGCTGCTCAGTGCTAAAAGCCTAAATCTCAAAATGCACTCGCTCCAAACACTCCTTAAAATGGAGAACATCGACATTTGTGCTGTAATAGAGACCTGGTTCAAGGCAGCAGAAAGCACCCCTACATTACCAGGCTATAACTCATTCCACACTTTTCGGTCCCAGAACTTGGACCGAAGCTCCAAAGACTGTGGTGTTTCCATATTCAGCAGCTAACATTGGGTAAGACAGCGATTCGGGTCGTAGCCAGTTATAGGTCCCCAACCATGTCCCAAGACTCACACTCCACATTCCGAAGCACCCTGGAGAATGTTAGGGTCCAACCTAACACTCTCATACTGGACGACTTTAACTATCCTTCCATTAACTGGGAGAACTACTCATGTACCAATACACTTTCCCAACGTTTCCTGGAATTCATTAATTCCAGTGCCCTGGACCAGCTCGTTCTTACCTCCACTATAGGTAGCGACATCCTTGACCTGGTCACTACTAACACGGGCGACCTTTGCTCTACACCAGTAGTCAACTCCTCCCTGGTTAGATCCGACCACAAACTAATCACCTAGGAAATCCACATCCCTCCCACCCCCTGCAACGGTAACCACCTTGAAAAATATCTCCAAAGCTAACTTTGGGCTCCTAAAAACAGAGGTGGCTAACTTCACGGCATCCATGCAAATGAAGAATTGTTGCATGACTGCCGAATCATACACCAATGCACTGTACGAACACGTACATAAATGCATGGATCTCGCCATACCCAGTAGAACCAAGACACACTCCTCCCCAAAAAAAAAAAAAAAAAAAAGCCAATCTGCTGGACCCCTGCCATAAACAAAACTCTACAACATAAGGAGGAAACTGATGCGAAATAAGGTGAAGTCCCAAGACTGAAAACTCCATTATCAGCCTTAACATAAAGTTGAGATCCCTCATCAAATCCTCTAGAGCTAGCTATGAAAACAGAATTTCAGCAGGTAGTAAAGACAACCACAAGGCCTTCTATCGTTATGTAAAGAATCTCCACGGCAATACCCAGATTTGCTCTGAGCTACTGCATAATAGTACCTCCTATACTGAGCCAACAGATATTGCCAATATATTGGCAGACAGATTCAGTGCCAACTTTACCCCCCCCCCCAAAGAACCAATCACAATACCAGTAGATTGCCAGGCACCCAGTATTACTTTTGCACAGGTTAAAACAGCACTGTCCAAGGCCAGGAATACAGCTTCTTTGGGACCTGACAAGATCCCTGGCTGTGTTCTACATGAACTATAGAGTGAACTGACACCTCACCTGTGTGCCCTGTTCAATCACAGCCTCACCTTAGGCTTTGTCCCTACCGAATGGCAAACTGCTATAGTCATCCCTCTCCACAAAGGAGGAGTGACTACAGACCCTGAGAACTATTGCCCCATTAGCCTGACAAGTCTTATATGCAAAGCTATGGAACCCGTCATCATGGACCTAATATGTAAGGATATAGGGAATCTCCAAACTCTGGATCCCACTCAGTTTGGTTTTGTGAAGGGTAGATCATGCCTGCTCAACTTGGTCGACTTCTTTGAGTCAGTCACCAGAGCTGTGGAAGAAGGCAAGGTGGTTCATACAGCCTACCTTGATCTGGCAAAGGCCTTTGATACCATTCCCCACTCAGGAATCATAGAAAAACTCACTAAGCTAGGCATCAACCCCTATATCACTAGGTGGGTTGCAAACTAACTCACAGAACCCACAGTATGAAAGTAGCTGACTCCAAGTCAGACTGCCGACCAGTCACGAGTGGAGTCCCACAGGGATCGATCCTGGGTCCTCTCCTGTTTGGTATCTACTTCTCTGAAGTCCAGGCCAACACAAAGGGACTCTGGCAGACAAATTTCGCAGGCAATTGTAAGTTTGGAGCCATTATTAACTCTCCAAGTGATATTGACATCCTACAGTAAAGCCTCACTGAGACCAACGACTGGTGTCAGAACCATGGCCTTAAGCTCAATGCCAAAAAATGTGTCATCATCCCCTTTGGGATAAACCCAGTTCTTATGAATTACCACATCGATGGTAGTCCACTGAACACAAAAGGCGTTATAAGATATTTGGGAACACAGGTTGACAGCAACCTCTCTTTTGACCACCACATTGCCATTGTGGTCAGAAAGTCCTATGTGGCACATCTCATTACTACCAAGAAGAAAGAGGTCATTGTCTCCCTCTACTCTTCCCTCATTAGGCCAATCATTGAGTACAGTGCCCCATTTAGCATATACCTCATTAGACACCTGCAACAACTGGAGAGGCCGCAAAAGTACCTCACAAAGAGGATCCTAGGCCTTAAACGCTTGTCCTATAAAAAATTCCAACTATTCTCGGTCTCATATCGCCTACTTAGAGGCGATCTCTGCTTGACTTACAAAGCCGCATCTGACCCAGCTCTGTTAGAAATGCTACAGGTAAAGAAATCCCAATCCCTCCGCACCACACGCTCCTGAGACCTCAACCTCATTACCACAATCAACAGAAAATGCTGGAGGGACTGGTTCAAAACCCAGGGACTGCCCATGCTGTGGAATAGACTTCCCATACATGTCAAACACAGCAGCTCACTGGCCCTTTTCAAGAGAAGTCTTGATGAGTGGATGGCATGATGCCAGGGTAATCCTATGGGCTAGGCTTGTAAAAGCTCCAGGGCCATTAGCCTAGTGCACACCTATGACCCTATGATAGATGACTAAGCTTCTGGGTGGAAGGTTTAGTTTTATTTCAACAGTGAAAATAAAAGCCACCACCTTTCTCATGGAGGGATAAAGCCCTAACTGAGACCCAGGTGACATGAGTATGGTTAAGTCTCTAGCATCTGCTGGAGCTGGTAGAGTAAGGAATAAGGAAAGAAATGAAAAGAAGGGGAAAATATTACTGAAAAGATTAAATCTGTAAAATCCCATAAGATTTGTGTTTTATAGCCAGATGTAAATGAGCTTACAGTGTACACAGACAATAGGTTTGAAATAATAAGATTCAGATTAATATGAGGAGGAATGAAATCAGGATTATCCTGGAGATGAGCAACTTCAGAATAGCATTGGAGAATAGGTTAGTAAGAAAAAGAAGGGTTAATTAAAAACTAAATTAAAAATGTAGGCAACCATTGTACAGTCCTCTTTTCTGTCTTTGTAAATAACATTAGGAATGAGTTTAGGAAACAGCTGTTCTGTTGTGGCATTTGAAGAAACCACAGAATATAATCTGTGTACAAAGTGTTAGATGTATAGAAAACAGACATCAGAAATTTTGTGAGTAGTGAGCTCACTTGAATGGTGATTTAGCAGAGAACAATGGTTTGGGGTTGCAGTAACTGGTGAGAAATGAGGTAAATATTTTAGTTCAAAATATGCATATGTAAATCGTGAGGAAGGTGGTGCGATATATGAAATAACAGGATTGGGTAGACCTACCCTAACTTCATGGTATTGTGTGATGTAGCCTGGTTTTAATTGGTGACTTAGGAGCTGGAGGAACTGGGTAGGGGGATGGGAAGGAAAAGCATTTTGGTTGCTTGCTCATTGCAGGAAGGAGGGTTGGATTTTCTTTCTGTAGGCTGGCAATCCCACCAGTGATGGGGCCAGTGCTCTAACTGTAAGCCAGAAGTGCTGTTGAATACAGCATGGGTTGGTGCTAAGCAGTGGTACATGTGGTGATGGCTTGACATCAGTAGCTCTTTCCATTTGGGGCATAACAAAAAGGTCCCCCTACATATGCAGCAACATATGTGGTGCTTCCAGATGCTGTGCTCCACATCTCCATTTTTCCATTCCGACCAGTCGCTCTACATCTCCACTTTTCCATTCCGACCAGTCGCTCCACATCTCCACTTTCCCATTCCACCCAGTCTACAACGACAGTGATCTTAGCCCTGGGGATGCTACCAGGAACACTGAACGTAAGAAGCAAATGGAGCAGTAATGTACAGCAGATGACTAACTGGAAGGTATGCTAAGGAGGCTAAAACAAGATTGTACTGACATGCAGTTGTATTGGGTTTGAGTAGATTTGCTTGAGTCATAAAGTCCTTTTGTGTTGAGAAGTGTGCAGAGATTTATGACATAGAGAAATGGTTATAGGACAGAAAATTTTAGAAAAATGGTTATAGGAAAGAAAAATGTAGAAGTATATAAAGGAAAAAGTAAGAAGTAAGATTATTTGATATATTCAGATGACTTAAAAGAAGTGGGTGGAGGGATGTGTACCAGCAGTGTTTTCTGATCATGTAGCCATTTGGGTTACTTTCAAAGAGAGAGTGGATAGAGGCAAAGATTTTGCATGATTCATTTTTGAAGACAGTTCAGTGGGAATAACAGTACAAAAATTATAGTAAACACATTTGTGTAGGAGGGCATGCTGTGGTGACTTGTTGGACAGGTGGTTAATTTTGAATACATTTGTATGGGAATTCTTGATGAGAAATTTGTAGACTTGGAAGGAGACTGAGCATTATAAAAATGTAGAAATTGTATAGTAGGTACTCATCTTAAAGCTCCATCATTTTTATAGGAGTAAGAAAAAAGTGGAAGTGTGACAGTTAGACAAAGTTGTCTAGTGGCAGGGAAAAAGGAACAGTGTAATCATTTATCATATCTGTCTGAACAGGGAAGAAAGGAATATATAGGCTGTTTTAGGCAAAATGCTAATGTTTGTTAAAAATTATCAGATTGTCAACAAAGAAGAGAATCATGTAAGTAAAACATACAAGCATTTGGATGTAGTACATTTTAAAATTATTTAATTTTAAAGTAGCTGATAAGGTAAGTGCAAGTGAGCTGAGATGGATATTACTTTGCTGGATTTAAATGAAGTATTAAAGGGGGTTATAGGGGATAGTACACTGGATTGAAATGTTTTTTTTTCACTGGTTTAAGATGAATTGCTGTGAATAGGTATACCAGATAAATTAATTTGGGAGGACATTATTAGATTTATTTGGAAAAAGGTGATAAAAGGGATTGTGGAATTACAGAGCAGATCTCTTGCAATACAGATAAAATTTGTGTGAATGCTTTACAGGTAGGCATAAGTAAAGCTCTGATGTCAATCTTCATGTATTCTTGACTTGTGGGTATGGGTCTGATCTTTGGAACTGATTCGACTGTTAAATAGCTCACGTCAGCCAAAAAAATATCTCGAGCTACTAGTTTGCCCACAATGCCCATCTCTACATTACCTCAGACATCGCTTGCTGCTCTTACATCAAGACGCGTCAAGCAACACCTCTCTTGTAGCTAAGTAAAACTTTATATTTTTGTCCCTTTTTTCTCTTGGTTACTGGTATTGGTCTTTAGAATCTTTAATTTGATGGTCTACCCCTTAGTGTGCGTGTGTTTGTTACTTTCCCTTTACCGTTGGTAATTTCCACTACCTTTGTTGGTAGTTCCACCCCCCCCCCTTAACATTAGGTAATCTTTCTACCATTGGTGGTAGTGCTTTCCTTTGTGGTGTGACTGTTTGTTGGCCTTTCTCCTCTTTTGTTTTTCCTTCTGCCTCTCCTGATTTTTATTTAGGGTGATGACAGATAAATCCAAAAGCTCCACTACTGGTTTCAAACAATGTAAAGTGTGTGGCAGGAAAATGCTAAACTCTGATGGCTGTGATGTTTATTATTTGGGTGTGCCCCACTTAAGTACTGATTCTGCAATCTGCCAGTGTTTCAGTAATAGACCCCTGGTAAAACATAGAAATAAGTTTATTCTCAAAGGGCTTCTTAAAGCCTCTTTCGAAGAAGCCTTGTCCAAGGCCAACCAGTCTCCTCCGGCCTCTGGTTCCAAAACTTCCCTTTCAGTGCCACTATCTCCCTCGGCACCAGCTATTAAAAAACATAAGCATGCATCTGCAGGTTCCTCTTCGGAACCGAAATGTAAGGTTCCCAACTTTTTGGAACGGACTGAATCTTCGGCACCGTTACCCTTACTGTTGCCATAAACACCGACCATGATGCCCACTCAAATTATGACTCCTATAGCTTCTACTTTGCCTACGGTTCCGACACTGGCACCAGTTGTCATTGGTGTTGTGTTGTCGCTGATATCTCCAACAGCCCCACTAAAGACTGATATTTCTACTCATCCCAGAACCACTTATTCCGCCTCCATTGAGCCCTCCTTTGGACAACTCCATAGCCCCTTTCTACAGAGACCTGAGTCTCCTTCTGGATTGTCCGGTTGCTCCACCAGAAGTCTCTCAGAAGTTTTTATAGTAAGGTTGGTGGATCAGATCCTGACAGCCAGGGTTCTTCCCTCATCTTCTCAGCCCCCTCTCCCTTCTGGTGTGGCGAGTCTCTCTCCTACGACTCCTTATTCTCTTCCTCTGACCTCCTTACAGGCTTTAGAACATTCAACTCCAACTTCACAGGTTCCAATAACTTCTGCACTGAAAACTTTTTTTGTCTTCAAAGCCAGATATAGCTTTGATGCCCTTGGGACCGTGTCTTCACCATTGGGCTCAAGGATTCGAGTCAGCTCCAATTATTTTCTATGGAGCTGGCATTGCCTCTTCGGGCTACTCCAACAGAGGACCCGTTCTCGGTTCCAGTTTGTTAGGTGGGTCTCTTGAGGTGGGTTGTGATCCTGGTTCCAAGTTTGTCTATCTTGGTTCTGGGCTCCCATCCCTCCTCAAGGAGTCCTGCCTTTCAAGACATGGAAAGAGTGTTGGCCATTGCCTCATCTCAGGTGGCTCTTTTGGACCCAGGTTTATCGGTCTACCACCAACCTCTATCCCTGGACAGCGAGCTCCAAGGTCGCAAGACTTATCTACTAAAGGCGTACCCTCTTCTGAGTCCCTTTCAGATGCTGCTACTGAAGAGCCACATCAGAAGAGATTGTGTAAGAGGAAACATCTTGATTCTTCTGAAGAATTTGTCACGGAGGACATGGATTTCGATGAGGGGGAGGGTTCCCCACAGTTACCCCCGGAAGACGTCTCCTTTGGAGACATTCTTGAGATCCTAAAACAGAGAGGTGATTGGAAGCCCAAAGACCCTTCCTCTGAGGAGCCCATGTGCTTGCAGGCCTTTGGTGCTCACCCGTCTACCACCTGGGTGTCCCCTCCCGCTGACAACCTAATTAAATTGATCACTCAGCAGGCTTCGAAAGCTCCTGACTTTGTAGAACCTGTCCCCGGAGACCTAACAAAATACTTTCTGCTCCTGAGGACCATCCACACTGGGCAAAGGGCTTAGTAGTTGATGCCATGATGGTAGTGACTGCCACCAAGAAAGAACTAGCCTAGGAGAGTTCTAGTGTACATCCCCCTAACTTGAGAGTCCAAGGCGATGGACAGATTTGGGAAGCAGGTCTGTGCATCATCAACCTCCATCAGGTCCTTGAACTTTTTGGCATACTTTACTAGACTTCAGAGGGATCTGGTCAAGGAGCGGTCACATACCCTGGTGGGAGCAGTGTCTGAGGGGGTTCAACAAAAGGTGGCCTCCCAGTTAGCTACCTTGGAGTCTATTTCATACTCGTCCATGAGGCTCATTGTGCATGCATCCAAAGGGGTGACCAGGTCAGAAGGTTCAGGTTTTGCTATTCAGCGACACCCTGGGATGGGCCTCTGCATGTATGCAGAATTATTCAAGTCTTCCGTCATCAGTGCTCCCTTTGACGTATCCTCACTGTTTGGGCTCAGAGCTAAGGAAACTCTGTCCGGATGTTAAAAGGATGGAAAGATTCTGTCTGCTGTGGGGCATACATTTTTCCACTCCTCCACGATCTTACTCCAAGAATCAAAGGAGTGGCAAAATGTGGTTCATGACGTACCAAAACCCGTTCCAGGACACGTGGTACGAACTCCCCTTGAGGCAGAGGGGGAGTTGCAATGGAAAACGCTGTCCTAGAGGCAGGAGTGGTCTGTAGAACCAGGGTTCATGGAGTCCTTCTGTGGTCAACCCTACCAGCACTCCTGAAACGTGGCCCGATTGCGTGCCTCTGGAGGCAGTTGGGGAAGATTCTCCTTGCACCCAACCACCTCGTGATGCATAACTACTGATGCCTGGGTGCTAAGTATTATTTCCAGAGGTAATTTAATCCCTAATACCCTTTACCTGAGAACCCGAGGAAGACTCCCAGATGTTCCACCCTGTCAGAGGGATCACGCAACATTAGAAATACAAAAGCTATTAGGAAAAAGGAGTCATCCAAGAAGTTTCACCAGACCAACTGAGATCCGGGTTTTACTTAAAATTATTTTTAGCGCCAAAGAGAGCAGGGGACTGGAGACCAATTGTGGATCTCAGCATTCTAAACAAATTTGTCCAACAGTCAAAATTCCAGATGTTCACACTTCAAGTCAGTACTTCCCTTCTTAGAGGAAAATGATTGGATGTGCTCTATTGAGTTTCAAGACGTGTATTACCACATAAGGATGGACAAATGCTCAAGAAATTTCTTTGCTTCCGGCTAGGAGCTAGTCATTACCAATTCAGAGTGCTGCCCTTTGGTCTCACCACATCCCCAGGGTGTTCACAAAATGCATGGCAGGGGTCACAGCACATTTGAGGTTGCACAGATTCCGGGTGTTTCCTTATGTAGATGACTGGCTCCTCACTGCTTCCACCAGGCATCTAAGTCTACAGACAATGGATTTCATTCTGGAGCTTATCTCAACAGTTGGGCATCACGGTTAATCTTGCAAAGTCTCAACTAACTCCATCTCAGGATATGGAATTCATCGGAGCTCATCTCAACACTCTGTATTGTGTGGCATTGCTTCGTCTCCACAGGTTGTAGAAAATACAGTTGCAGGTTTAATCTATTCTTTGTTCAGGCAAAATACCGGCTCAGCAAATTCTGCAAGCATAGGGCTTCATGGCAGCAGTGATCATGTTAGTCGGACTGGCAAGGTTTCACATGCGACTTCTTCAGTGGTTGCTTGCGTAGCAATGGTCTATTCTAACCCACCCCCATGAATCACCTAGTTTTTATATGCAGCAATGCAAAAATGACCTATTCTGGTGGATGCAGTCCATGGAAATTCTTCTAGGCCATTCCTTTGCCCTCCCTCAGTCCAAGGCCATAGTGACCACAGATGCTTCCCAGATGGGGTGGCGGGGGGCATTATCTGGGGAAGACAGTCCAAGGCACTCAGTCTTTTCCTCAAGAAAGCAGCTTGGTTGAGAAGGAAAGTAATCCTCATTGCACCTTACTGGCTTCGACAAATATGGTTTCACTTCCTCTGGCCTCATCTACTTTGCCACCCGTGAGTTCTGGACCCAGTTCCAGACCTTCTGTCCCATCCTCAGGAACTAGTGCATCCAAGTCTACAGACCCTCAAGCTGACTGCTTGGTTTCTTCAATTCTGTTAGTTGCCAGGCATAATATCACATATCCTGTCTGACACATTTTGTTGGCATCACAAAAACATAAAATCAAAAGGCCAGCACAGTGGTGTAAGAATCCTTATGCAGTTTATTCAGATATGTTAATCAGGCAAAAACAGACCAGTTTCGGCAAAAATATTAAGCCTTCATCAGCGTGAAAAGAATCAAATCAATGATGCCCTTTTATATAACATGAACAAAACAATACTCCTGCTGATTGTTTGGCTACACATATTCATTAAGAGCAGGTTGGAACAATCCCCCCAGCTTGATAATCCATTTCTTCTCTTTATTATTAAGAATTGTATGCCAGCCTGATTTATTAACTTTATCCCCAGTAATCCTATCAATAATGGTGAACCTGAAGTTCGCTGTGGTGTGTACCAAAGAGTGCTGATATAATGCATTGGTTAATCTTTTCTGCCTAATATCACTCCTGTGTTTAGATATCCGTATTCTGACTGGTCTGAAGGTTTGCCTTATGTAAAAAGCCGAACAGGAACATGTCGCCAGGTAAATAACTCAATCCGTGCCACAATTGGCCAGAAATTTTATGTCAAAAACTATTCCCGTGTTTTTACTGGTAAATTGTTTGGATTTCACCATCCTAACACAATGCACACAATGTCCACATGGGAAACAACCATAAAGAAGGTCTCTTGTTAGTGTGCATTGTGATTGCTGATTCCCAATACTGGATCCATGTTTATAGTGACTGAAGTGTGATCCCATGGTTTTGCTTCGGGGGAAGGAAAAAAGACATTTGTCATGCAAAATCTCTGATAATCTCTGGTCAGCTAAAAGTATGTTCCAATGCCTGTTAATACTGTCTAGTAAAGTGTTGGTATTGCGTCCATAAGTAGTCACTAGTCTAATATCAAGCTGACCAAGATGCCGTTTGTCCTTGTAGACCAACAGGTCCTGCCTTTCCTGTGAGGAAGCCCAGTTACTGGCCTTAACTATCGTGCCAGTTTTGTACTCTCGGGCCTGAAACCTGTTAATGAGGTAATGTTTGAAATGTTCACATCTATCAGGATGAGAGCAAATCCGTTTCATGTGGAGAAATTCTGATTTTGGAATGTTGCATGTAATGTCTGGTGGATGAAAACTAGATGCATGTAATACTGAATTATACTGTGGCTATTTCCGAAACACCTGCATATCTAAAGTATGATCCATGTTCCTTGTAATCAAAACATCCAAAAATGTGATTTGTGTCGCATGATAGTCGACTGTGAATTGTATACCCCACTTGTTGCCATTGATGTATTCAACAAATTCATGCAAGAAGGTAATGTCAGTCCTCCAAACCATCCAGCATTCGTCAAGATAGCATCTCCATATATCAATTTCTGCAAGAAATAGATTATGGGTAGGATCATAAATAAGTTGGTCCTCCACAAAGGCCATGAAAAACTCAGCATAAATGGGAGCAAAGGATGCTCCCATAGCTTTGCCCTGTACCTGGCAAAAGCATTTGCCCTGATAATAAAAGGTGTTTTTAGTGAGTACATGCTCAGCAAGACAGATAAGGAACATGTTGAACCCAGGGGGATAAAGTTCAGCCTGAAATAGCCAATATTCCAAAGCCACTAGACCTGCCCTGTGTAAAATGTTAGTATAAAGGGCCATCACACATCCAAAGTGTAAAGTAACCAACCTGGTTCCAGTTGCATATCGGAGACGATTTTTAAGAACTTCGTAGTGTCCTGGATCCGAGACCTGACATATTTCAAAAGTGGCCTGAGATGTTGTCAAAAATTTTGATAAGGGTTCTGTAACAAATCCCCAACCAGATACAATAGGTCTTCCAGGAGGATCCTGTAAGTTTTTATGCATTTTGGGTAATAAGTATAAATATTGTTGCATAGGGTCAGAGACAGTTAAGTGATACAAGGTTGCCTTTGAGATAATGCCCGTATCCTTAGCTGATAGAAGGAATTGATCTGTTGTTTAACTTTAGGGCCGGGATCCAAGGGCATATGCATGTAATAGCGCCCATTGCTCAACTGTCTTGAGAGCCTCCGTGTCATACTTAACAACTACAGCCCCACCCTTAGCTGGTAGGATCACCAAGTTCTTGTTGTGTTGTAAATCCAGGATGGCCTGTTGTTTGATCCTTGAGAGATTGTGGGGTTTGATCCTAGATTCGCGAAAATGAAAATGTAGATCTTTGAGAACTATATTTTGGAACGTGAACTGAATGCTGCATAGGAGGCATAAAACTAGATTTATGACATTTAAATGCATTATCAGTAACATCAGTTGATGATGAATCAAAATGTAACCTTAAGTAAACAACAAAGTGCCATGACATCGTGTGCCAAAGAATTCTCAGGCACAAAAAAAGCAGGTACAGAATTGAGCCCTTTATTGAGTAATTGGAATTCTGTCTGTGTGAGGGCTGTAGATGAAATATTAAGTACATTATCACATGTATTTATTTCCTTGTCATGATTTTGAGTAATGACTCCACATTGCTGATTTCTGTGATGCTTTCTCCCTCCCTTGTGTGTCCTACCCCTAAAGGGATATCAGAGTTCTTGCGTTTGTATGTTGGGGAAACTGTTGTGTATTGCGCTTCCGAATCTGTCATGGAGGATGAATCCTCACGTGATGTGCCACTAAATTGGCTAGAGGATTTTTTAAGAATCGATCATGGTCTTTTCCTCTTAGAGGGTCTAGTAACCAAGTTGGCAAGTTTTACATTTTTATTTGTGCCAAAAGGTTTGCCTCTTTCATAATCACCCTTATCCCTTTGAAATTTCTGTATTTTTCTATCTTTCAACTGTTGTTCAAGAGCAAGCAATTCTTGGCTCAGCTGATTTAAACAAGAGGTATAACAAGTCTGCCCTTCAAAAATTTTGATTTCCTCACAAATTGTGACCACCTCAGTGATACGTAGGTCAGTGGACCGATCATAATATGCAGTTAGTGCATCAACAAAGCTCATAGAAGCCTTTTGTTGGGCCAAAGCCCACTGTTCCGCTAAATCATCATTTGTGTGTGCCACCAGGGGTTGGATGCGTACTCTGAGTCCTCTGGGAGAAATCCCTTTGGCCTGATATGCCATAAATAGTCTGAGGTGCCAAACATTAGCACGTAATGATCTCATGCTCTTGGTTAACCTTTGGAAAATAGCCATACAGGTGTTCGTGGGTTCGGACATAACTGCTGCATTTTAAATTGCTCCTGGGTCCAAGACCAAATATCCCTATATCATCCCTTTTGGCTTATAACCCTTTAAGAAGCTGAGTCAGGTCCATAGTCATATTTATAACTGGTGGATCATATAGATCCAAAAACAATCAATGGAACAAAAACATTTTTGTGGGTATATGTGGGAATTACCTTGGTAAAAATATTTCAAAGTAAAAAAAAACACTAAAAATTACACTGTAAACCAATATGTTGAATAGTATAGATACAAAAGTGATCAATGGAACCAACAAATTTTTGTTGGATATATATTAAAAAATCACTCTGATGATAATGCAATAACAACAAGCACCCAAAGTCACCCTGTAACCCAATAAAATACACCAATTGGATGAGGGATGGCGTAGACCGTGTCACATAAATGTATAAAAAAATAGATATATGTATAACCCTACCATGAACTAAACCAATAAATTTGTGAAAGGTCTGGGCACCAAGTTCACAATTAGATCCCAATATGCAAAACAAAGGGGAGGTAAAAAAGAAAATGTAGTAGCCCGTGCACATGGGAACACCAACGTATGGTGAAAAATTCAAGTTGTAACCCGAGTATGAAGCAATTATTAATACAAATGCTATGCTGAAACCTTCATATGCAATGCTATGTTCTCCTGTAAATTGTACATAAATTAGACCATAGTCCCTATATTGCGAAATAGAGGAACCATCATAACCTTGCATACCATATAGGATTCGAACTTGCACGCAAATCACCGCACTGCTATGTTCCTTCTGAAGAACAATTAATAGTCATTTGTATAACTCAGGAAAGATGTCACGTCCCGGACCCCATACAAAAATATTTGTTCTAAAAAGGGATATAATGGGCCAAACTATGTGAAAACAGTCCTGCCAGCCCTGATTCCAAAGTAATCTATTGGTATCCAGAATATCATAACCTACAAATGCTATTGATAATGGCATATAATGTTACAGACCTGAAGAATCAAAATAAAAAAACATTCAAGTAATCCAAAACAATGTTAATGACCCACCCTATTCCTGACTCAGACCTCTTTGTGAATATTCATTTAAATATAAACATCAAGATATATGTGTATATGTTCACAAAAGATCCAGAAAAAATGATCAGCTGTTATATAACACCCTATTTTTGAAATACAAAAGCTCCAAGAAAATGGACCTCTGAGGTACTAACTACAAAATGTAATACGGGATAACAAACAGAGTTTAGTATGACCCCTGTCCCAAAATTAAACCAATATGTATCAAAAGATGTTCCAAAAATAATCGTGGTCCCAAATATTGGTCAAATTCGTGACTGCAAACCGCTCCCATACATAAGCCCAAACATTACCAGCTGTCGGCAAGGACTATAACTCCAGCCTATATAATGAAAAGTGTCTGGAATGAAAGAATATCTCCATATATGTAGAGAGTATAGACTGCCAATGGTTAGGCCCAAACAATATAGTAATTAAACCAAAAATGCAGTTCAGTGTCAGAGAAACACAAAAAACTGTGAAATTACCACCGATCAGAGTCCAACACAAGTCCCATATGGATATTCAGTTTAAACATCCAAAAGTTAGTTTATTCCCCAAGATGTGTGGTTCAAATTAGCAAAATAAACCCCACTGTTGAACTGGAACGTCCAATATGACAAAATGCAAAGGGTAATGGAAATGTCCCATCAGAACACAATGAAAACAAAATGGCGCATCCTGAAGACAAAGGACCCCTTTGGATGGTATCAGGATTCTGAAAGAATGAATCCAAACCACAGGTGCTAACCTGAGTAGTAAACCAGTCCCTCGACTTGTAAAATGAACCGATGAATGTCTGAACTCACCAATACCTTTAAGGCTATTTTCCAAAGGTTAACCAAGAGCATGAGATCATTACGTGCTAATGTTTGGCACCTCAGACTATTTAAGGCATATCAGGCCAAAGGGATTTCTCCCAGAGGACTCAGAGTACGCATCCAACCCCTGGTGGCACACACCATGATGATTTAGCAGAACAGTGGGCTTTGGCCCAACAAAAGGCTTCTATGAGCTTTGTTGATGCACTAACTGCATATTATGATTGGTTCATTGACGTAGGTATCACTGAGATGGCCAGAATGTGTGAGGAAATCAAACTTTTTAAAGGGCAGACTTGTTATACCTGTTGCTTAAATCAGTTGAGCCAAGAATTGCTTGCTCTTGAACAACAGCTGAAGGATAGAAAAATGCAGAAATTTCAAACGGATAAGGGTGACTATGAAAGAGGCAAACCTTTTGGCTCAAATAAAAATGTAAAATTTACTAACTTGGGTATAGACTCTCTAAGAGGAAAAGACCACGGTCAATTCTTAAAAAATCCTCTAGCCAATTTAGTGGCACATCAGGTGAGGATTCATCCTTCATGACATTTTCGGAAGCACAATACATCACAGTTTCTCCAACATCCAAACGCAGGAACTCTGATATCCCTTTAGGGGTAGGACACACAGGGGAGGGAGAAAGCATCACAGAAATCAGCAATATGGAGTCATTACTCAAAATCATGACAAGGAAATAAATACATGTGATGATGTACTTAATATTTCATCCACAGCCCTCACACAGACTGAATTTTAATTAATCAATAAAGGGCTCAATTTTGTACCGGCTTTTTTTGTGTCTGAGGATTCTTTGGCACAAAATGTCATGGCATTTTGTTGTTTAGTTAACTTAAGGTTACATTTTGATTCATCATCAACTGATGTTGCTGATAATACATTTAAATGTCATAAATCTAGTTTTATGCCTCCTATGCAACATTCAGTTCACATGTTCCAAAATGTTGTCCTCAAAGATCTACATTTTCATTTTTGCGAATCTGGGATCAAGTCCCAAAATCTCTCAAGGATTGAAAAACAGGCCATCCTGGATTTACAACACAACAAGAACTTGGTGATCCTATCAGCTGATAAGGGTGGGGCTCTTGTTGTTATGGATTGGGTTAAGTATGATGCTGAGGCTTTCAGACAGTTGAGCAATGGACGCTATTACATGCATATGCCGTTGGATTCTGGCCATAAATTTAAACAATAGATCAATTCCTTCTATCAGCTAAGGATGAGGGCATTATCTCAAAGGCAAGCTTGTATCACTTAACTGTCTCTGACCCTATGCAACAATATTTATACTTATTACCCAAAATACATAAAAACTTACAGGATTCTCCTGGAAGACCTATTGTATCTGTTGATGATCTGTTACGGAACCCTTATCACAATTTTTGACACAACATCTCAGGCCACATTTGAAATATGTCAGGTCCCGGATCCTGGACACTATGGAGTTCTTAAAAAACATCTCCGATATGCAATTGGAACCAGGTTGGTTACTTTGCACTTTGGATGTGTGATGGCCCTATATATATTTCACATTGGGCAGGTCTAGAGGCTTTGGAACATTTTCTGTTTCAGGGTGAACTTTATCCCCCTGGGTTCAACACATTCCTTATCTGCCTTGCTGAGCATGTACTCACTAAAAATACCTTTTATTGTCAGGGCAAATGCTTTTGGCAGGTACAGAGCACAGCTATGGGAGCATCCTATGCTCCCATTTATGCTGACTTTTTCATGGCCTTTGTGGAGGAACAGCTTATTTATGATGCTACCCATAATCAATTTCTTGCAGAAATTGATATATGGAGATGCTATCTTGACAACTGCCGGATGGTTTGGAGGGCTGATGTTGCCGCCTTGCAGGAATTTGTTGAACACATCAGTGGCAGCAAGTGGGGTATACAATTCACAGTCAGCTATCATGCGACGCAAGTTACAGTTTTGGATGTTTTGATTACAAGGAACATGGGTCATACTTTATATACGCAGGTATTTCGGAAATATCCACAGCATAATTCAGGGTCTATATTACATCACTGAATGCTTAGGTAAGCGAACGGTGATTAATCAACCCCATGTAAGTGAAAGCTTACATAACCAAACTGTCAGAACAGCGATTTTTTTCCAAGGAAAAAAAAATCGCTGTTCCAACAAAAAAAAAAAGAAAGCACATTGAAACATGAGATTAAATGGGGGGCTTCGCCCCCCACACTCCCCAACATGGGAGGCTCTGCCCCCCACACCTCCCTACTTAAATATACCAACTCTGAGACCGCACTGCAGTGCCGAAAATGGCAAAGTACCGACGCGGCCAAGCAAATTCTTTCCCAGGGAAAGAATTCGCTTATATGCCGCTTCGATATTTTGCAGTTTCGGTTTTGTCACTTCGACCAAGACGCATTCGAAAACATGCATCTTCAGTCTGCTGATAGGAACCCTATAATTCATTATTACATGCACCTAGTTTTCATCCACCAGACATTACACGCAACATTCCAAAATCAGAATTTCTCCACATGAAACAGATTTGCTCACATCCTGATAGATATGAACATTTCAGACATGACCTCATTAGCAGGTTTCAGGCCCGAGGGTACAAAACTAGTACAATACTTACGTACTTATGGCCAGTAATTGGACTTCCTCACAGGATAGGCAGGACCTGTTGATCTACAAGGACATACGGCATCATGGTCAGTTTGATATTAAACTAGTGACTACTTATGGACTCAGTACCAACACTTTACTAGGCAGTATTAACAGACATTGGAACATACTTCTAGCTGACCAGAGATTTAGAGATTTTGCATGACAAATGTCTTTTTTCTTCTGCAGAGGCAAAACCCTGGGGTCACACTTCAGTCACTATAAACATGGAACCACTATAGGGAATCAGTAATCGCAATGCACACTAGCAGGAGACCTTTTTATGGTTGTTTCCCATGTGGACATTGTATTAGGATGGTGAAATCTAAACAATTTGCCAGTAAAAACACAGGAACAGTTTTTGACATAAAATTTCTGGCCAATTGTGGCACGGATTGGGTTATTTACCTGGCGACATGTTCCTGTTTGGCTTTTTACATAAGGCAACCCTCCAGACCAGTCAGAATACGGATATCTAAACACGAGTGACATTAGGCAGAAAAGATTAACTAATGCATTATATAAGCACTCTTTGGTACATACCACAACAAACTTCAGGTTCACCATTATTAATAGGATTACTGGGGATGAAGTTAATAAATCAGGTTGGCATATTATTCTTAATAATAAAGAGAAGAAATGGATTATCAAGCTGAGGGTATTGTTCCAACCTGGTCTTAATGAACATTTGTAGCCAACCAATCAGCAGGAGTATTGTTTTCTTCTTGTTATATAAAAGGGCATCATTGATTTGATTCTTTTCCCACTGATGAAGGCTTAATATTTTTGCTGAAACTGGTCTGTTTTTCCCTGATTAACATGTCTGAATAAACTGCATAAGGATTCTTACACCACTGTGCTGCCCTTTTGATTTTGATTCTTTACAGAGGTGTTTTGGGCCATGCAGTTTCCATACTTGCAAGGTTTCATTTTGTTTGTGATCTCATAAACCATCCACCAGGAATCTCTACCATAGTAAATGGAAGAGATTTTCTATCTGGGCTTCTGATAATGGTCTGGATCCTTTTTCAGCACCAGTAGAAAAAGTTCTAGAGTTTCTAGCTACCATCTTTAGTAAAGGAGCTTCTATTCCACAATTAAGGTTATCTTAGCAGCATAATGGTTTCGGTGATCAGCCCTTAATCTCCCACAGGCTTTGTAAGGTTTTTCTTAAGGGCACCTTTTGTTTAAAGCCCCCATTCAAGGATCCTTTTCCACCATGGGACTTGACTTTTGTATTGCCATCTCTTACATTTCCTCCATTTGAACCTGCAGTTACCTGTGACTTAAAATTTCTTTCTTGGAAAACGTTGCTTCTTATAGCTGTCACCTCAGCAAGACAAGTCTCTGAATTACAGGCTTTATGTTCTAAAGCCCCTTATCTAGTTTTCCATAAAGACAGAGCGTCACTCAGAACAAACCCATCCTTTCTTCCTAAAGTGATTTCGGAAGCCAATATCAGTCTATAGACTTGCCTGTGTTCTTCCCAAAGTTTTCTAATGAAGGTGAATACTGCTTGCACCTTCTGGACATGCACAGGCAGTTACGGTTTTATCTGGACAGAACTAAGCAATTTAGACAATCAGAACAATTATTGATATCTTTTGCAAGAGCAACCTTGGGCAAACCTGTTTCTAAAGTTACTCTATCAAAATGCTTAAGGGATTGTATTTCCTTTATTTACATGAAAAAGTATCTAATACTCCCTATGCCGGTGAAGGCACATTCTACCAGATTCTATGGTTCTCAGGAATGTTCTTCCATAGGGCCACCCAGGATCTAAGGTAGCTGGGGACTCTGCCCCACAAGTCAAGAGTTGATGAAAATTGACATCATCAAATAAAGAAGTTATGACTTACCATAATGTTCCATCTGTGTCGATCTTCATCTGTTCTTGCATCCCACCTCACCTGCCCCCTCCTATAGAGTTCTGGTGGAGTGACATCCTGTCCTGGGTGTCTTTGTTAAGATACACCTTGGACATGGCTTCTGGTTTTAGTTGGTATCTTCTTCTGTAAGCCTGCAAACCGATATGAGGTAGTGTAGAGAGGGACATTGTGGGTAGACTAATAGCTTGAGAGATATTTTTGGCTGATGCGAGGTATTTAATGGCCGGATCGGTTCTGAGGATCGGAACCATACTCACAAGTCAAGAATATGTGAAGATCAGCAACACAGATGGAATGTTTTGGTAAGTCATAACTTCTTTTTTTAAATGATGTGATGGAAAGAGGTGTATAGAATTTTAGGGAAAAGTTTTAAAGATGGATTGTGTTTTAAAAGTGATGTACAAACTGAATTAATAGCTCTTTGATCTTACATAGTACATTTTTTTTGTTTCATTGGGTCATGAACAGGTGTGGTATATATTAAAATAATATATTACTGATAAGTTAGTTCATGCTCTAAGATTAGTATTCCAAATTGAATGATGATTCCACTTGTAGCTTTGTAGGTGGATAGATGGGCGAGATAAAAATGGATGGCAAGGTTAAGCACCACTGCTCAGTGAGTGGTTTGTGATTTAGTTTATGGATGAATGGGGTGGTTAAGAAAGTGAAAGAAAAGAATGAAGAGAAGAAAAAGTGAATTTTTTAAAAGGAATATATATACCCGTTGTGTTTAGTTTTGTGGGTAATATATTGATAGCTAATAGCAGAATATGGGTGAAAGAATTTATGACAGAAACACGGGACGGTTTGGCGTCTATTGGGTTTGTGATGAAAAAAATGACAATAAAGGTTTTGCAGATATGGTTAAATAGCAAGTGTATTTTTAATGAATAGGGGATATCTTTGTTAGTGATGCAAAACAAAGTGTGGTTCTTAATGGTCTACTACATTATTAATACATACAATAGTTTTAATATGTGTTTTTATAAAAATATATATTTATTAAACTCATTTTTGAGAAACTTAAATATATAGGTTGAATTTTTGCATTTCCTGAGATTTTAGAAACTGATTTATTAGGCTTTATGTTTAGCTATTTGTAGGTTTCCCATTTTAACACACACAAAAGTGAGGGCTATACATAATGAAATCGTTAATGGTGGTTTAGCACTTAGAAAGTCTGTTGTGCATCTAGCATCATTGCATATGTTTTACAGTTGTTCATGCAAAAGAAAGACACATTGCTGGAAAAAAGAAATGTTGCTGGAAAGGATTATTGTAGAGAAATATTATTGGGAATCTTTTAAAAGTAATAAGGCGAAAATGTATGGTAGAACAATTGTTTGTTTGTGGGAGAGAGAAACATTTACGGAACTTGATTATAAATATTATCAGTGTGTGATTTTACTGTGTAAATACATGGGAATGGCTTGATGCAACAATAATAAGAGTAGTAAAGAGGGGAAAATTAGATTTAAGGCAGAAATACTGTAAGGCAATGTTTCTTGGTGACTTTCCTTGGGAAAATGCCACTAGATGCAAAGATGAAATTTAAGCAGATGGACAGATTATACAGCAGAGAAGACAAATTTCATCATGCTTTTGGGACTGTGAAACAGTAAGGAAGTTTTAGAATAATATAGAAGGAATGTTGAATTATTTAGTGTTAATACGGGTGTAGTCAGATGTTGTGAAATGTGGACCTTATGGAGAAATACTGTAAAGGAATATAAATATGACAAAATTCTTATGTCTTTTTTTTTAACATGTTTATTGTATTATCACTTAAGACGTAGGCAAACATATGATCTGATGTTGTTAATCTTCGTTCATTCCTTACTGATAGATTATCGGTGAATGCTCTACTTCCTGTTACCTCAGATCTCGTTTGCCGCGTTGCTTAACAGCTGCGTCAAGCCACTTTCTCAGCTAAGTGCCTAATTTTTTTTACAGTTTATATATTATTACCCTAAAATTTTCTCAAAAGTTTATTCTAATATTTTCCTACCCTGTCGCACACTTTAGATCCTCTCTCTTTAGTCCTTTCCCTTTATTACCCTCTTTTCTTACCTTGTGGTAATTCTCTATTACCATCATTGGTAATCTTTCTTTTTCTCTTTTTACCCTTTTCTTCGGTATTCCTTTTGCTACTGTGCTTCTTCTCCACAACAGCTATGTCGGATAAAAAAAGTTCCGTTGGTTTCAAGCAGTGCAAGGATTCCGGCTGTAAGTTACCGCTTTCCGATGGCCATGACTTGTGTCTACTGCCTTAATGTCTCCCACTTGAATGTAGATCCTCCGTGTGGGATCTGTAAAAATTTCTCTACCAGGACTGTCAACCAGAGGAAGAATAAGTTAATGTTGAAAGGTCTCCTCAAGTCTTCTTTCTCTGAGGCTATTTCTGAGTCGGAAGGCTCACCCCCTTCTGTTAAACCCTGCAAGAGGCGTTCTTCCTCTTCTTCATTGAAGTCACTCCCTTCTTCTCCCTCTGGAGATCGTAGGGAGTCAACTCACAAGAAGGTGAAATTGATTACTACTCCGGCACTGCCACCCGTGACCCTGTCGGCTCCAGGCTCTGCACTGCCCCAAATGATCCTGACTACAGCCATGTCTCCTTTATCGATATCGGCACTGGAGTTTCCGGTGCAGACAACTATGGTTCTGACAGTTCTGTCGCAACCCCCTAACGGCACCGTCAATACAGGTTTTAGTCCCCTTCGGCACTATTGCTACAGTCAACTTTGGCTCCAAGTATGACTCTTCTGTACTCCACGGCACAAACTTTTTCAGCACCGATGTGTACTTCAGTGCAGTCCTCCTTGCACCGTCCTTATTGCCGGTGCAGGCACTTTCCACTACAGCACCGTACCCTTCAGGCAGACCTTTGCCTTTACGGTGCAGACACCTTCAACTACCACAGCGCCGACATCTTCAGCACAGACTTTTCCACATGGTTTTCTTCAGTGCAGACTTTCTCGGCTCTGAGCTCTGCACCTATTGAACTAGCAAGGACCAAATATTTCTCCTCACTGGATCCTTTTGCAAGCAGTCAGTATAGTCCTTTCCGGGAAAGGCCAGAATCGCCATCAGCCTTCTCCATGAGGTCAACCAAGGGTCTTTCTGAGCAGGATGTGTTGCGGCTTGTTGACCAGTTGCTTGTGGCCAGAAGTCTCTCTCAACCGTCAAAGTCCATGTTCCCTCATTCAGGTGAGCGTATTTTGCCTCAAACCCCAGTGTATGTTCCTCCTTCAACTTCTACTCAAGTCTTGAAGCCTATTACTCCCAACAGCAAATTCCCTCCCTCCAACTCCAGTAGTGGATCTCACTTGGGAACCAGAGTTGTCTTTGTGGCCCTCAGTGCACTGGGCATCTGGCTGTTCACAGGCCAGTGGCTGCGCCGTTGGGGAGGGCATTCCTGGCTCCATGCCAAATTTTTTTCTATGGCATCTTCCAGGGAAGCTCTCTCTTACGGTTCACGGTCCTCTTAAGACTCCTGGTCTGGGGGCGGGTGTGTCGGGGCAGGGTGTGACCCCGGTTCTGAGGTTGTCGTGCTCAGTTCCGGGCTCCCATCCCTTCTTGGGCGGGCCAGCCTACCAGGCCATGGAGAGGGTGCTTGCCTCCGCTGGCAAAGCTCATTTGTCTGAGTCCTCTCCCCCCTCGGTGCTGCAACTTCCACAAGCTTCAACCCTCAGACAACAGGCACAAGAGCTTCAGGTCTCTCCTTTTCAGGAGACCCCCTCTTTGCAGTCTTCCCCAGAACCTCCCACTGAGGAAGAGCCCCGCAAAGCATTGTGCAAGAGGAAGCACATGGACTCCACTGAGGAGTCATTGACTGAGGATACGGATTTTGATGATGGGGAATGGTCCCTACGGTCACCCTCTGATGAGGTGTCCTTTGGTGGCATCCTTGAGATCCTTAGAGGGGTGACTGGAAGCACTCTAATCCTTCTTCTAAGGAATCCGTATTTCTGCAAGCTTTTCGTGCCCAGGCCCCTATCTCCTGTGTCACCCCGCCTGCCGATGAGCTCATCCAGCTCATCGTGCAGCACGCATGGATGGCTCCTGATACAATGTAGGGATAGCCAAGAGGCCAGAGAAGATATTATCGCTCCCCCCACAGAGCACCCCTACTGAACACGTGGTCTCCCAGTGGACGCTATAGTGGTGGCAGCTGCTACTAAGACGGATTTGGCAGAAGAGAGCCAAACTGTCCATCTGCACAACATGGAGTCCCGGGCGATTGACAGATTAGGGAAACGTGTATTTGCTTCATCGACCTTCGCCGTAAGGTCTTTGAATTATTTGGCAAATTTTACCAGGCTTCAGCGAGATCTTATCAACCATCTCTCTGAAACCTTGGCAGAAGCCGTTTCTGACAAAGTCCGTGATAATGTAGCTTCTCAGATAGCCACCCTACAGTCCATTTCCAACTCTTCCATGCATCTTATTTCTCAAACAACGGAAGGGGCCGCTAGAGCTGTAGGCACAGGTATAGTTGTCAGACGACATGCTTGGATGCACCTTTGTGACTTTGTGGACCCCTTTAAGGTTTCCTTCATGAATGCCCCCATAGAGGCCGCTTCTTTGTTTGGCCCTAATGTCAAGGATACGCTGACATGGTGTGAACAAGATGGCAAGACCTTGTCTGCTGTTGGTGTCAGACACTCCACTCCTCAGTGATTCTATTCCAGAACTCAGAGGAGCCGAAGGATCTGGCACAAGAAATCACAGGGTTCTTTCCGGGATACATGTGCTGAGTTTTCCCCTAGAGACAGAGGGGGAAACTCCAATGGAAGATACCCCTTTCGGGGCAGAGGAGGTCCGTGAAACCAGGGTTCCAGAGATTGTTTTCTCTGGCCAACCCTATCAGCACTCCTGAAGCATTGCACGACTGCTCACCTCTGGAAACGGTTGGGGGTCATTTCTCCTTGTACCCTGCTGCCTGACAAAAGATAACAGACTCTTGGGTACAATGGATTATGTCCAGATGCTATCACATCCCCTTCCATTTTTGCCCAGTCTCATCAAGAGTGTTACCCGACATTCCAGCCAGTCAAAGGGAAACAGCAGCACACGAAATCAAAAAGCTGCTACAAAAAGAGAGTCATCCAGACAGTCCCCCCAGACCAGATAGGATCCGGATTTTACTCAAGGTTTTTTTTAGTGCCAGAAAGGACAGGGGACTGGAGACCAGTTCTGAATCTCAGTACACTAAAATTTGTAAAAACAGAAATTCTGGATGGTCACGGTTTAGTCTATCCTTCCTGTTCTGGAAGAAGACGATTGGATGTGCTCTGTAGATCTTCAAGATGCGTATTACCACGTAAAGATGGACAAATGCTCAAGAAGATACCTCCGCTTCTGTATAGGAGCCAGTCACTACCAGTTTTGAGCCCTGCCCTTCGGTCTCTCTACAGCCCCCAGAGTGTGCACAAAATGCATGGCAGTGGTTATCGCTCACTTGCAACTTCAAAGATTCCAGGCATTTCCATATCTAGATGACTAGCTCCTTACCGTCCCCACCAAGCGTCTACTGGAATAAGCCCTGCAGTATACTCTCTTAACAGCTCCAAGCCTGGGAATCACTATAAACTGGGAGAAGTCCAACACAACCCCAACTCATTCTTTGAAATTCATAGGGGTACTGTTGGACACAAGAAATTGCACAGCATCCCTTCCAGAACACAGACTTCAGAGAATAAGACAACAAGTTCAGCCGTTGCTCTGTCACCACAAATCCCCAGCTCGATCTGTACTATAGCTATTGGGGTCAATGGCAGCTTCAATCACCATTGTTCCCCTAGCCAGATTCCACATGAGACTTCTTCACTGGCTACTTCTCACTCAATGGTACCCTCTACAACATCCTTTGTCTTTTCAAATAAGTGTAACTCAGAGATGCAAACAAGATTTACTCTGGTGGAGGTCTCAAAATCCCCAATGATGGTCTTGCCCTTTCACCCCCCATCCGACCACGGACGCCTCCCTGATGGCATGGGGTTATGTCAGGGAAAGTCACTCCAAGGCACCTGGTCAGAGACAGAGGCCCTTTTGCATATCATTGTCCTGGAACTGAGGGCGGTGCTTCTAGCTTTGCAAGTATTTCACTCCATCCTTCCGTCAGGGACTACTGCGATCCAGTCAGGCAACATGTCAGTGGTCTGGTACATCAGCAAACAAGGAGGCACCAGATCTTACCTGTTATGCCGAGAGGCCTTGAGAATATGGCAATGGGCGATAGCTCACACCCGCTTTCTGATTGCAATGCACATTCCTGGGAGCTCCAATGTGATAGCAGACAAATTGCGCAGGTGCATTCTACAGTCTCATGAGTGGTCCCTCAATCCTTTGATAGCGGCAAAAATCTTCCACCACTCAGGCCAGCCTTGCTGCGACCTATTTGCCTCCCCAACCAACTACAAGTGCATCAACTACTTTGCCCTGATCTCCCCTCGGGGTCAGTCACCAAGGAACGCTCTAGTCCATGCTTGGGCCTCGGGTCTTCTTTATGCCTATCTACCTCTTCCCCTCATCTTCTGATTTCTAAAGAAAGCACGACAGTTGAAGCACAAAGTGATCCTCATTGCTCCATATTGGCCTCGATAAGTCTGGTTTCCCTTCCTCTGGCCTCACCTGCTAGATCAACCATGGATCCCCAATCCATCACCAACGTTGATCTCCCATTTGCAGGGTTTGATTCACCCCAATCTAACAACCCTGAAACTGACAGCTTGGTTTCTCCACTTCCTATAATTGCCAGGCATGAAAACCTTTCCTCCCCTGTGCGCAATATTCTTATTGCATCTCATAAATCGTCCACCAGACTAATCTGTCTTAAATGGAAGAGGTTCTCTCTATGGGCAGCAGATAAGCAAATAGACCCCTTGTCAGCCCTGGTCTCGGTGGTATTGGATTACTTGTCACATCTTTTCCACTCTGGGGTGTCTGCCTCTACTATCCGTGTACATTTAGCTGCCATGTCGAATTTTCATACTGGTTTTCAAGTTTCTTCACTTATGTCACACAGACTCTGTGACTTTTTTGAAAGGGGTTATCCACCTAAAACCTCCCTTCAGAGAACCTGTACAATCTTGGGATTTGGCTTTTGTTCTGCAAGCTTTAACAACTCCACCCTTTGAACCTGCATCCTCTTGTGATGTAAAATATCTCTCTTGGAAAACTTTGTTTCTGATTGCAATCACATCGACCAGACGATTGTCAGAACTTCAGGCCTTATGCATCAAACCTCATCTCATCTTCCATAAGGATAGGGCATCACTGAAAACCAATTCTACCTTTTTACCAAAAGTGGTGTCAGAGCGATCTATCAACCAGTCTATTGATCTCCCAGTGTTCTTTCCTAACCATTCTAACAAGGGAGAGTATTGCTTGCACTCCTTGCATGTTCATAGGCAAATTTGATTTTATCTGGACAGAACAAAATCTACCCGTAAATCAGACCAACTGTTTCTGGCCTTTTCTGGACCTAGACGGGGTCATCCTGTATCAAAAGTTACATTGGCTTCATGGTTGAGAAATTGTATCACCTTTATCTACAACAAAAACAATCTCACCTTGCCTCATAGAGTCGAAGCACATTCTGCAAAATCTATGGCAACTTCAGCAGCCTTTCATGCTAAGGCTTCCCTCAATTATGCTTGCTCAGCTGCAACTTGGGCTAAACCTCATACATTTATTTCTCATTACAAATTGGACTTGGCTTCCAGAGGTAGAGCTTCCTTTGGTACCATGGTGCTCAGGAATGTCCTTCCATGAGGACCACCTTGGAATACAGGTTGTCCCATCAGTAAGGAATGAACGAAGATTAACAACATCAGATAAAGAAGTTGTGCCTTGCCATAACGTTCCATCTGTGTTGTTGATCTTCATTCATTCATTACTTCCCACCCTCCGTCCCCTATCCGGAGGTTCTTGGTTGATCTCGTACTCCTTTCTGGTAGGTCTGTTATGACCAGAGGTAGCCTCTACTTTTATCTGTCAACTTGAAAACTTGATCTGAGGTAACCGGGAGTAGAGCATTCTGGGTAGGACCTTGGCTCGAGAGTTTCTGGCTGATGTGAGCTTGATATTGGCCGGCTCGGTTCCGAGGACGGAACCGATAACACATCAGTAATGAATGAACGAAGATCAACAACACAGATGGAACGTTACGGTAAGACATAACTTCTTTTTTTTACAAAAGAAAACCATGTTAACATGTTCACAGTTACAAACATTATACATTATATACATTTTTATACAGTTATATCATTACTTATCATCAGTCTAACATTACTGCCTTCACTTAAACCTCACTCCTCCTCCAAAACATTACTCTGCATGTATTGTTTCCACATTTTCCATTTTGTCTATATAATTTGCTCCTTACTCTTTACTAAAGATCCTTCTTCCAGATCTTTTCACCTCTGTTACAATATTCACTACTTCAAATGCAGTCAGTTTAGACTTTGATTTTTACTCTCCAGTAATTGCTTTTTTCGCAACCACCAGAATTAAACTTAATGAGGCTTTACTATGTCTAGGCAATTCAGACCCTGTATCCCAGTTCATAAAATCATTTCCTTAGTTACTCCTATTTGATCACCCAATATTTCTGATAGAATGCATTGTAGGGAATTACAGTCTGCCAACTTAGGTTCATAGATTAGTACTAGGCTAACTGCCCTTGTGAGCCATTTTAAGCCTAGCCAATTATTGCTACAGTCCCAAAACATATGTTCCCAATTTAACTCTTTTTCCCCATCACACCTCCAACATTTGCCATCTACTGGTGGAAAAATTCTCTGGAGTCTATTTGGTTTATAAAAAATACCTGTGCAAATACTTTCAAGCAAAAATCCCAAGTCTTCTAGATTGTATTGAATATTTGGCTATCAAACATATGTCCTCCCATTGTTTCCTTCTGATTTACTTATCCAAACTCTCTTCTCAGTCTTTTCTAACCTTTTCTGATTGATTCCTATAGTTATAGTGCAATACTTTGTAAAAATTCTTATGTCTTTCTTATGATAAATTTCAATGTGTAGATTCTTGAAATCATTAAATAGTAAGGCATGGCAGGTAGCTGAAGCAATGAGGAAGATTAAATATTGGGGCTGGATAGGTTTTTGCACAGCAAAATAAACAGAAGCATTTTGATGTTTTTTAGTAACGCTTTTACAGAGATTATCAGGAAAGAAATTTCTACAAAAAATAATTATAAGAAATATTAATAGTAAAATATGTCTAGATCCAAGTGTGAAAGTTACTAACTCCACTCCACAGGTACTGTTACTCCCAACAGTTTTCTAGTGCATCACACCACTTTTATCACCAGTGATGTTCATCACTCTTAATGCTACAGTAGCCTTTTGCTATTTAAGTTGTATCCTGCCTGGGGATACAGCAACCAGCCAGCTTCACAAAGCTCTGCCTCCCTCTCACACATTCACTCTTAGTACAGGAAATGAGCATTCTGAATGAATATTACTTCAGAATTTCTTCAGAACTTTGTTGTCATCTCAGAGAATAACATCTGAGATGCTTCATTGGAAACGCCAACTGGCTACAGGTTTCATAGAACCCTTCCACTTAAAAATATTGCCTTTTTAAATATTGTTTTAAACACTTGTATTGATTTATCACTTATAACATAGGGATAGCCAGCTTACATTTATATAAAAATAATCAACCCATATTAACAAGTTCACATTTACAAACATCATAGGATATATATTATATATATATATATATATATATATATATATATAAAACAGTATGTGTGATGCATAATATAAACAATGTTACATGATTTAATTCCTGCCTTCTCTTAAACCTCATTCTTCCACCCAAAACATTTTTATTGTTCTTGCAGGTGCCTTTTTTCTCTATGTAATTTACTCCTTTTTCTAAAGATCCCACTTTTTGTTGTTCTGTCTCTGCTACCATATTCACTATCTCATGTTTAGTTGGTGTATATTTTCATTTCCATTTTCTAGTATTTGTTTTTTGGCAGCCACCAGAATTAAACTTATCAAGGCCTTGCTGTATCTAGGCAGTTCACATCCTGTATCCTAGCTCAAAAATATAATTTCCTTAGACACAGTCATTTGCTCACCCAGTATTCCTGACAGAGTACTCTGTAGAGAATTTTTAAAGTCTACCAACACATTACATTCCCAAAACATAAGTTCCCAGTTACCTTTCTCTTCCTCATCACACCTCCAACATTTGCCATCTACCTGAGGGAAAAAAGTAGAGTCTATTTGGGGTATAAAAGTATCTGTGCAAACACTTCCAGGCAAAAATCCTAAGTCTTCTAGACTTTGTTACATATTTGGGAGCCTTACATATGTCCTCCCATTGTTTCTTTGTGGATTACATGTCTAATCTCTTTCTAGTCTTTTCTGACCTGTTCTGATTGATGCCTTTTTAAATAGTTTTGATGTATTTTCTATTTTTCTGAAGAATGCTGGCAATTTTATTAATATCAAAAGTTTCTTGGCAGGAACTATTTTTATAACAGGGCTTATTACTGAATACTGGGGCTGATTTTGTGAGAAAAATGTATTGCTTATGAGACATTTTAACTGAAGTGTAAGAATTTAAAGCTTGGAAATTGTTTTTACATACTTAAAACACACAGCGTTATGCTGTTTGTGTACTTGTCATAACTACCTGACTTCAGTGTTTTACTGCTTGAGACATTTTGCTTGATGGTGCTATGTTTAAGCAGTGTAAAGTGTATTTCAGGGCTAGAAATGTCATCTTTTTTTTCCATTTCTTTTTTTCTCTATGTGAATTCTGTGAAAGGAACTTTGGAGCTCTGGCAAGATATTTTTGTACTGCTTCTGCTTGTGCTTTTGAATTTTTTTTGGATTTTGCAGAGAAGTGTGTGTGTGTGCTACTTGTGAACACTTTGTTTGACTTCTTATCTTCCCTCTGACTTCCCAGCAGTGCTTACCCACAATCAGACTTCTATGACTACAGCATGGATTCTTATACCAGTCCTACTGTTCCTTCTTCCAGTGTGCCTAAAAAGAAAAAAAAACAGTTGAAGCATGAGCCCTTTCCTTGAGCACAGGCACTATTATTGCCTTAGTCAATGGTAGGTAAACTCTGCACTGCCAGTTGCTGGTTTCCACAGACCATGTAGTAGTTTCCTTGAATCTCACTGTTGTAGCTTTGTCAGCCACTAGGAATCAGGGGTCAGACTTGTCCTTTTTGCCTGCCCCAGTGTGTGATGTAGGCATGGGAGAACCATCCATTTCAGATGCAGCAGACATCTCAGGAGGGTCCTCTTGGGGTGGCCGGGAAAAGACTTACTGATCAGGATTATATGCCTTCCCTTTCTCAGTCTTTCCCCAAGGGTGCCTCTAGAAAAAGAAGCTAAACGTTAGACATTGATCATCCAAGGACATTTTGTCTGTTCATAAGCATGGTTTTCCTACCCTAGCCAGGTGTTTATTGCAGGCTTTCTGTCCTGGAGAACAGAAATCATTTGTGAGGACCAACTTGATTAGAGGAATTTCTGTTTTCTAAGACTAGTTCCAGGATAAATAATGTATTTTTGTGGGAACAAGTAGATGTTATCCTGAACTGAAGAGATGATATGATTTGCTGCAAGTGGATTTACTTTATGCTATGCCCTTTCCTCCTGTTAAGCTAGGCTTTAGAGGATTTGTTAAATGCTCAATGCAGTAACCCTGACCCTCAGCCTTCAGTCCCCCCCCCCCCCAAAAAAAGGGTAGAACACTACTACTACCAGTCCTGCTCCTGGAGATATGTAGGTATGGTATTTTACAGATTTCATTAGATAATTCTCTCCTTCCAGTCTGTTCAGTCAGGTATTGACAACTTGAGGAATTGTTCTGCCACACTTCCTTCAGAAGGTATGCCCTGTGTAAATCCTACAATTTCTAACCCATGTCGGGTATCTAAACTAGCTTTTGATGTGTGATTATGCAGATACTGTGTATAGGACCACTGCTAGTACTGCTGCTGTTTTGAGAAGATATATCTTGATTTATATGTATATATGTGTGTGTGTGTGTGTGTATATATATATATGTGTGTGTGTGTGTGTGTGTGTGTGTGTGTGTGTGTGTGTGTGTGTGTACAGAAAAAAAAATTCAGATAAGGTAAAGTCTGAGATTTTAAATTCAAGATCTGAAGTAGTTAACTTCATTTTATCTGCAACCTGTGGGTATTCAGATCCATATCGGATCTGAGCCGGCAACTTATTTTCTAGCATCTGCTCCAGGCTCCTCCCCTACACATAATGCACCACAATCTCCTGTCTTCCCTCAGATCTCGTTTGCCGCGCCATAGTGAGCATTGTGGTCTCCTTTGCTCTGAGCTCAGGGATAAGTAAGTTGGGATTGTTCTTCCTATTTAGTGTGTCTGTGATCGTTAGTGTATCCTACCTCCCCCATTCGTATAACGCTTTGTTCATCGGTTCAAAAAAAAAAAGAAAAGTTTTTTGTCTTGCCAGTTGCTGTAAGGCCCACTTTCCCTCAGTGTGTGTGTGTGTGTTATATTCTTTTTGTAGGGAGTGGCATTCAGTTTTGGACTATGGCTGACCAGCCTAAATCAGTCTTCAGAAAATGCACAGTGTGTGGCCACAAGCTCTCAACGGCTGATGGTCACACACTGTGCGTAATTTGTTTGAGAGTGCCCCATTTATCTACCCAGTGTACTGTCTATGCGGGGTTTAACCCAAGAGCCCTCAGGGATAGAAAGGCCAGATTGGTCGCCAAGGGTCTTCTCCCTGCTTCTATGCTGGATTCTGTTTCGGCCTCGGTCTCCGGTACTCCCACCAAACCTCCCACCCAGACAGGGACTTAAACTCCCACTTCTTCTGGTGCTGGGGCAGACAAGCAGAAAGAAAAAGACAGAGACAAGGACAGAGAAAGGCACAGGGAGGATAAAGAAAGGAAGAGGGATAGGCCTTGCAAGAGATCCCCAGACAGGGAGCCTTTCCTTAGCCCTCCTTCTAAGACTTTGAGGCCAGTTTCTCCACGACTCTGATCACCCCATTTCTCGCTGGAGCTGCTGGAATCTTCAGATCCGAGGCCTTCCTTCACCCTTACTGTTGAGACCAGCCAGGTCCGAGTCGGTTGCTTCTTCGCGATCGACACGGAGCCTGTCGGACTTAGACATGGACAGGATGTTGCGGAGATTTCTTCAGGCCCAAGTACAGATGAGAGTCTTACCAGGCCCCTCTCCCTCCAGAGGGGGGACCTCCTTGCCCTTTTTCTGCCCTAGCTCTCCTTCCCCAATCCGGGCTACTGCTTCGGGGTTTTTGGATCCGAGGCTCTTTGGAGATGGTAGCTCAGCGCCGACGGTTCCTCCAACCTTGATTCTGGCTGTTACCTTGATTTCCTCGGATCCGGTTAGTTCAGATCCAGGTGACTCTCGGAGCGTGGACATGGATTCGGACCCGAGGAAATGGATTCTTCTTCGGCTCCAGCTTGTTCGGATCCGAACCACTCCCTTGGACCTCAGGCTACCGTCGCTTCGGCTCTGATCCCCGCTTCAGACCCGGGGAGGGCTTCTTCCTTGCTGGGTGCCAAGGAGGTACACTCTCCATCGGCGTTCGAAGTGGTGCAGAGGGTTCTCTCCCAGGGATTAAGACCCCAGCCCATCTCCTCGGATTCCACCCAGACCTTGCTGCATTTGGCATCGACTCCCTTCATCCTGTCTCAAGGACAGCCCGTGCCAGAGAACCCCCAGGTTATTCCCTCTGCGGAACCCCCTGCGACTCATGAGTCCTCTTCGGAGTGTCCCACTGAAGAGGGCAACAGTAAGTGCAAGTGCAAAAGGAGGCACGCAGACCTTTCAAGGCATCATTTATTAATGCCCCCTATGACCTTTCCTCCCTTTTCGGGAAGACAGTACGTGACACTTGTCCATAATGAAAAAGATGGGAAGATTTTGTCTGCCATCGGGATCCGCTTCTCTAACCCTCAACAGTCCTTTTCTAGGAATCAGAGAGGGCAAAAGATGTGGTTCCGGAAATCTCAGTTTTCCCGGAAGTCTCAGGACAACGCTTCCCCCAGATACAGAGGGGGACAGGATTGACGCCGACCCAGAGGTAGAGGAGGTCCTAGGAATTTTGGGTCTAGAGAAGCTTTTTCTGACAGGCCCACCCAACAGCCCTGAGGGGTTGCCTGACTGTTCTACTCTGGAGGCAGTTGGGGGGAGATTGTCTTTGCACCTAGTGGCATGGGAGTCCATAACTGCAGATCGTTGGGTGCTACAAATAATATCCATAGGCTACACTATCCCATTTGTTGCCCCGCCAGAGCCTACAAGACACTTCCCAGATGTTCCACCCGCTCACAGGGAGGCCGCAGCTTTAAAGGTTTTAAAGCTACTTCAAAAACGGGACATCGAACCGGTCCCCTTCGGCCAGTCTGGATTAGGCATTTACTCCAGGTTCTTTTTAGTGCCAAAAAAGATGGGGGACCTCAGGCCCATCTTGGACATGTCAACCTTGAACCTGTCCATCGCCAAACAAAAGTTCCTGATGGTCACCTTACAGTCCAGTCTACCTTATCTCTGAGAGTGCGATTGGAAGCGCTCGTTAGACTTCCAGGATGCCTACTACCATATCAAAGTTCATAGAAGCTCCAGGAGGTTTCTTCGCTTCAGGCTGGGAGCCAGTCACTTCTAGTTCAGAGCTCTACCCTTCAGTCTCACCACAGCCCTCAGGGTGTTCACCAAGGTAATGGCAGTCGTAGCAGCTCACCTGAGGCTTCCGGGAATTCAGGTCTTTCCGTACCTGGACGACTGGCTCTTCGCTGCGTCTACCAAGCGTCTTCTGTGTCTGGCCCGAGACTACTTTCTTCTCTTGGCAGATCGATTGGGGATTACAGTCAATGTTCACAAATCCCAATTGCAACCAGTACAAGTTCTAGACTTCATTGAGGCATGGCTAGACACTTTGCAGCTAAAAGTTTTCTTAACACCAGAAAGGATCTTAAATCTCAAGTGTCACATATCTCAAATAGTGTACCTCAAATTTCCAAAGACGAGCAATGTTCTCCGGGCTCTGGGCTCCATGGCTGCCTCTATATCTATTCTTCCTTGCACACGCCTTCATATGCGGGTTCTTCAATGGACTCTGGCAGTCCAATGGTCTTGGCTAGACCTGCCCACGGATTTTCCGATCAGGATCAGTCACACCTGCAGGACGTCCCTCCTTTGGTGGCTAAGTTCACCGGAGTTTGCAGCAGGATGACCCTTCGTGTCATTCCCAGTCCAAGCCACAGTGACCACGGACGCCTCCCAACTCGGGTGGGGGGGCACTGTTTGGAAAGGACAGTCCAAGGCATGTGGTCCCAGACAGAGACCAAGTTGCACATAAATGTTCTAGAGATGAGGGCAGTGCTTTTAGTGTTGAAAGCCTTTCACACTATCCTCCCTCTCAGAATGATTGCAATTCAGTCAGACAACATGTCAGTTTTCTGGTATGTCAACAAGCTAGGGGAAACCAGATTCTATCCCCTGTGTCGTGAGGCCATGAGAGTGTGGGAGTGGGCGACTTCCACCGGTCGGTTTCTTATTGCAATGCACATCCCAGGACACTCCAACATTTTAGCGGACTGATTGAGTTGGGCTATTCTGATGCCATACGAGTGGTCTCTGAAACAGTCAGTAGCGGACGAGATATTCCTTGCATGGGGACAGCCTTGCTGCGATCTCTTCGCATCTCCTTCCAACGCGAAGTGCAGCGAGTTCTTCACTCTGATTCCTTCCCCAGGGGATGCCCCCAGAGACGCTCTAGTCCATGTTTGGCCCCCCCGGGCTTCTGTATGCTTACCCTCCGTTACCACTCATTCCGAAGTTTCTTCAGAAAGCTTGCCGACTGGGGTGCAAAGTGATCCTCATTGCCCCATTCTGGCCTCGCCAAGTTTGGTTTCCCTTCCTTTGGTCTCATCTTCTAGGTCCTCCGTGGATTTTGGATCCCTGCCCGGATCTAATCTCTCATCCTTCGGGTGCCTGCCTGCACAACCTGGACAGCCTCAAGCCGACAGCTTGGTTGCTCCAGTTCCATTGATTTCCAGGACTCCCGGTCTTTCATCCCCTGTAAAATCTATACTGGTGGCCTCTCTTAAAGCTTCCACTAGGAAAGTTTATTGCAATAAATGGAAGCGTTTCTCCATTTGGGCCTCTCACAGGAACCTGGATCCTTTTACAGCCCCTGTTCTGGTGGTGGTAGATTTTTTGACTAGTATCTTTCAGCAAGGAGCTAACTTCTCCATGGTGAAAGTACAGTTGGCAACCATTTCTAATTTTCATGTTGGGGAAGATAACATTGCCTTAGCTTCTTCTAGGCTTTGTAAGGCTTTTCTTAAAGGCACTTTTCTTTTGCGTCCTCCTGTCAAAGATTCGGTGCCTCCTTGGGACCTTACCTTCATCCTCCAGGCATTGGTGTCTCCCCCCTTTGAACCTGCAGCTTCAGTGGATCTAAAATTTTTGTCTTGGAAGACAGCCTTTCTAGTTGCCATTACATCAGCCAGGAGGGTTTCTGAGCTTCAGGCTTTGTCTGCTGTGCCTCCTTATTTGGTCTTCCATAAGGATAGGGTATCTCTCCGTACAAATCCTTCATTCTTACCCAACGTGGCATCTGAATCAAACATAAACCAGTTTATTAATCTACCTGTTTTCTTTCCCAATTTCCAAAACAAGGGTGAATATAAACTTCACTTGTTATAGATGTTCATAGACAACTCCGTTTCTGTCTTCATAGAACAAAGTCATTCCACAAGTCCAACCAATTTTTTGTTTCCTTTTCCAAACCTTTTTGGGGAAAAGCCATTTCCAAGATTTTCTTAGCTAGATGGATCACTCTTTGCATTTCGTATGTTTACAAAGCAAAAGATTTATCTCCTCCTGGTATAATTAAAGCTCACTCTACCAGGTCGATGGCGACTTCTGCTGCCTTTTGGCCTAGGGTTTCTTTGGATGACATTTGCGCAGCAGCAACTTGGGCAAATCCACATACCTTCATTTCTCATCATAAATTAGACCTGATTTCCAGAGGAAGAGCATCCTTTGGCTCTGCGGTGCTCAGGAATATCCTTCCATGAGGGCCTCCCAGGATTTAAGTAGCTGGGGACTCTGTCCCGCAGGTTACAGATAAAATGAAGTTGACTTCTTCAGATAAAGAAGTTATGTACTCACCATAATGTTCCATCGTTCCATAGTTATACTTCATTTTTCTGCAACCTTCCCTCCATCTGTCTTATCATATCCATAAACATGTTGGGTTCTTTGGGCTGAGTTGCTAATGTGTATATTTGCAGCAAACTCGATCTGAGGGAAGGCAGGAGATGGTGGTGCATTACGGGTAGGGAAGGAGCTCGGAGCTTGGAGCAGATGCTAGAAAATAAGTTGCCAGCTCGGATCCGATATGGATCCGAATACCCACAGGTTGCAGAAAAATGAAGTATAACTAAGATGGAACATTATGGTGAGTACATAACTTCTTTTTTCTCAAATAGTTTTATGACAGAGGGGAGTTAGAGTTTTCAACCCCCACATTGTAAATCTTACAAACAAGAGGACAAAAAAGAAATGGCTGGAGGGGATCAACAAAAGATAAATAGTTACTCTTTCAGAAAAATGGATAAACTATGTCTTCATAATGACTATTCCAGCACACCCCCCTCCAGTCTCTACATCATCTGTCTGTCACATGCATGGTCTCTCAACCATACCCTTTCACAACAGATTGTTTCAGACTCTTGGGTACTAACACTTGTTCAGAAGAGTTACAGCTGACACTGGATACACATACCTCATTTCAGACAAATTCCTCCCTGCCCTCTAAACTACACATTTTTTTTCCTCAGGTTGCTCAGTATATGCTTACCCAATGAGTCATACTACCAGTGTGTTTAGACCAAAGGAAGGAAAGCTTTTACTCCAGAATGTTTCTGGTTTCAAAAAAACAAGCTTTCCTGGAGACCAGTTGTAGATTTTTACTTTGTCAACTGGTTTGTGAAAGAAACACACTTCAAAATATTGAGCCTTCAGAGTCTGTTACCAGTCATTCCTCTTCTAAGTTTTAGGGTAATTCTAAATCTAAAAGGTGCTTATTGAATTTTTCCATATTTAAATAATTTTCTGATCTTTGCAGAGTCTTTTGCCAGATGTCAGGAATCCTTACCATTGATTTCTTCACTCCTTACTAATTTGGGCATCCAGATAAATGTTCAGAAATTCTCCTTGACTCTGTCACATGGCATTGTGCTTTTAGTTAAACTTCTAGATACTTCTCTTTAAAGGCATTCCTAACAAAGTAAAATTTAAATTTGTATGTGGAAACTTTCCTGAACTTTTCCAGTCATTCTGAGACTTCAGCCTGAAAATATCTCAGGATTCTAGGTTTCATAACCTGTCTGATTATCATGATTCTTGGCAGGTTATACATAAGAAAAAGTGTTTAAAAATGTGGACCCAATATTCTCATCCTCTGGGATTTTCAGATTCCATTTTGGGTCTTTTTCAAGAAAAAACTGCATTGCTGGAGGCAATAAGCCACCTCAGTTTTTGCTTGGGGAGCAGATTCATTAGAGGCAAAGCTATGAGACCTGTGGGATAGTTCAAACAGACCAAAGCACATAAATGTCATAGAGATGTTAGCTGTGATCTATGCTATAGAATCTCTTCAGGGCATGTGGTCCCTTGGACTATTACAGGTGATTGCAAGCAATATCACAGTGTTGTGATACATAAACGGGAACAACACGTCTTACCATCAGTGACACTGGCTATGATGACTTGGAAGTTGACTCTAAAGCATTGTGTAACCCTACGAGCATCTTACACTCTGTTAGAGCAACATGTAGTGCCAGACAAGCTGAGCAGGACCAGAATCAGACCCTCACAAATGGAACACCTCAAACAGGATACCAGTGTGCTGTTTAAACATGTGCAACAGAACCCTGGACACTATTTTAAATTTGTGATCCTGGAACAAGTAACAGTAGATGATAGAGGGGGCCCATGGACACTTGCCCTTGACAAGCGCAAGCTTTATTGGCAACTTTTTCTGAAGGCAGATCTTTGGCCAGGTTTAAATGAGCAGTTATCTATTTCATGCTTGCTTGAGTTAAAAGCACTGCAAAAATAAAGTGTTGTTGGTATTAAATATAATATAAAATATTGCTTCATGGTTTATGCATTTGACATATTCAGTTTAATACCTTTACTTACTTATTTATATATTTTTCTATGTCTAAATTTTAGGCATAGGTTTTTAAATTACAGCACCTATTAAGTTTAATCTAAGACGCTGGTTTCAGGTCTGAGTTCACATGAATATGTTATGAATGGGAAGTCTTCATGAAATGGTTGTCCTTTGCAGGAGGCTTGGCAGTCACATGATGTTATTGTTTAATGTAGCACTTTTAATGTGGAAGGTCTTCTACGAATTTTATCTGATGAAGTTTTTTAATCCAAAGACGAAAACACTCATTTTATTTTATTTATTTTACGTTTGCCTTAAAATTTTGTTTTTCTTGAAGTGCATCGTGTACTTTATTCAATATCTCATTACTGTAGTCTGTTCTCTACTGAATTCAGTGTGCTGTTTCTTCCTGGTTTGTTTCTATGTGTTTTTGAGATTTTTTTTTTAAGTTTCAAACTTACATTTCTGAACTCATTCTTTCTAAACTTTATATATTGAACTTGTTAAAAAAAAATAAATAAATAAAAACTTTTTTCAGTAATTGGTCTGTGCCAAAACATTTATTAGAGATCCTGAACTACACATGGCAGATGTCCTTTTATTCTTATGTTGCAGTATTCTTAACATAAGGGATTCACTGTCAAAGGTGTACCTGAAGTTCGGCCAGAATACAAAAGACTTAAACCACTGCAAGGTAAGTGGGATTTTGCATGTAGGCTAGCAGTTGGCATAGGTCATAAAAGTGACGTTTGCACGTTCCATCCTCAGAACTACTCTGCCGCCAGTTCAAACGCCATCTACGATCGTCGGACTGCTAGCCCGAGTTATTTTCTGGATATAAGAGTTTCAGATAAGTGCCCCATTGGGGTTTTCTTTTATATTTGCTACTGCTTTTTTGTTGTGAGGTTACATGTCATCCAAAAAGGGCAAATGCCAGTGTGAAAGACAAATTCCAAATAAAGGCAGTCATGATCAGTAACTCTTCTGCTTAAGACCCAACCATGACCATTAGTCTTGCCTTATCTGTAAAGCTTTCATTCCTCCAACCCTACATAGCTGTCTTTTCTCTCAGTATTTATCTTGAGAATCAGAAACTGAAAAGGTTAGTATGTGACATTATAGAGGGTATGTTGGGGTCTTTTGCTGAGCCTGCTATGAAGAAGGCTTAGAAAGTTATTCCTGAAGCTTCAGCTGCACCTCTCCTTCCAGACATATCTCTTGAGGCTGATGAAGGCCCGGAGACACGTCCATATTTTGGCTCGAATTCTCCAAGTGGGTACCACTTTGGAGGCTGCAAGGGATCCTGTCATCGGCACATCCTTGGAGGCTTTGCAGACATTCGCTTATAACGAACAGGGGGAACTGAGGCTCATCATTTCAGAAGGCCCTTGAGGTATTCCCCAAATTTTAGTAAGGGAGAACATACCAATGAGCGTCATTGAATATAGTCCTATGTCCGGTCCATACACCTTTCACAGGGCTGGTGTTCCTCTTAAAAAGAAGCAGAAAACCAAACGTGTCTGCTCCTCTGGACCCACCTTCTGATTGGCAAGCTTTGACACAAGACTTGTTCAATGCCTTTATAGCTCTTAAACCTGCCTCAGGGATTTCCCTCCATAGTCCTCTAACTTATTCACCACAGAAAAGGATCAGAGTGCAGAATTATTTTAAAGAGGAGAATTCCTCAGAGGACGAATCCTTGGCCTGCTCTGCTCAGATTACCTCCCCCTTGGAGTATGCCTCCCCTGAGGAAGAGTCCAATGAGTTTCCTGGTGAAGATATCATCTTTGGGGAGACTATTGCTAGGATGAGGGAGTATTTTAAGTGGGACTGCTGTCAGGTTTCTGAGGTGCAGAGAAAGTACTATGACTTGCTTCAAATGGATTTCTCCCTCTCTTTCTGCTGTGCCTCTGGTTTTACCAGCTTTTCTTGCTGCCTTTTTTTCTGCATCAAAGACTCTTGACTCTCAACTGCCTGCCCCTAAAACACCAGATAGGTTCTGTAAAGTTCCAGACGTCTGTACATTTTTTTACAAATGTCCATCAGCAGATCTGGTGACTTTTTGTGTGGTTGCTGATAAACCTTCTAGACTATTTCCATCCTCTTCACTTCTCCCTTCAGATAAAGAGAGTAAGACCATGGAAAGATTGGGGAAAAAGTTTTATACCTCAGCCACCCAAGCTTTCTGTGCTATCAGTTACCAAATCTATATGACCAACTACGCTTTGGCTCTCCTTTCACAGGCTACTCAACTTTTCTGACCTTCCTGAATCAGAAGTTAAGTCACAGTTTTCCTCACTTCTGGGGGCATCCTCCCAGGTGGCACGCCACTCTATGCAGCTATGATGCAGCTGAAGTATATGGTCGAGCAGCTGCATCTGGGTCTGTTTTGTGGAGATACTTTTGGTTGAGGCTTCCACCACTTCCAGATAACTTTAAAACTAAATTACTGGATGCTTCCTTACATGATAATAAGGATTTGTTTTGGGCTGCAGCAGCAGACTTGTTCAAGTCCTTGCAGGAGAAAGGTAAAGAATTACAGGACCTAAAACGCATCTTTGTGTCTCCAGTTCCCAAATTCAAAAGGAATTGCTCAGCTAAAACTCCTTATTATTAGGAAACAATGTCACACTCCTTCCAGAAGTAAGAGGGGTGTTAGGAAACCTACTGCTTCTAAACCTTCTCAGCCTGCTCCTGCTCAAAAACAGCCTTTTACAGACAAGCCAGATAGTCTGTGACTACCAGTATTTTTTCAGCATCTTCCCCATCTCTCTGCATCTTTTCCTGTCTATTCTAGTCAGGGAGCAAATTACCCGAGATTTATGGGTCCTTTGCATTGTCCACAAAGGGTATTTCATGGTGTGGAAAACTCTTCCATCTTTCATGGGCATTCCTTAACCACCTCAAGAGCAACTACAGTTTTTTCCAGAGGTGCTCCAGGTATTGAAATCTCAGGGAACTATTCAAGAAGTTCCACTGCACCAAAGAGGAAGAGGTTTCTACTCCAGGATGTTTCTGGTTCCCAGAAAAGATGGCCCTTGGAGACCCATTCTGGATCTTTCACACCTCAACACCTTCCTAAAGGTCCCAACCTTCTGCATGCTTTCTCTGCCTACCTTGTTTCCCCCTCATCCTTCTACAACATTTTATGGTCTCCCTGGACATCAAGGATGCTTACATTCCCACTCACCCCCTTTTCAGGAAATATTTGCATTTTTCTGTTGCTTCATCACATTTTTAGTTTTCTGCCTTGCCCTTTGGTCTCTCTATGGCACCAGGGGTATTTACAAAATGCTTGGGTCCTGTGATTGTTTATTGCAGACTCTGGGGTGTACAGATCTTTCCGTATCTGGATGATCTCCTGCTCCAGGCACTCCTTCCACATACCTTGCAACAGAATCTTCGTTTCACTATTTCCCTTCTACAAAGACTAGGTTTCATAGTAAACTTTCAAAAATTGTTCCTCACCCCTTCACAAGACCACTTCTTCCTGGGGCTCAGAATCCAGACAGTTCAAATATTGACCTCCCTGCCCCCACAGAAAATTCATTCTCTAACCAAATTCTTCCAAGACCTTCTCCCTCTGCAGTCTCTTACAGCCAGGGAGTTTCTCTGTCTTCTAGGATTCATGACATCCACCATCTCCATGTTACCTCTAGCCAGACTTCACACAAGGAAATTTCAGTGGTACCTGAGGTCAGTTTGAAGCCAACATGAACACCCACAAGACTGTGTTGTCCCTCTTCGTCCTTGTCTAAAGAAGGAACTTCATTGCTGGATTCAGCAAATTTCCCTGAACTAAGACCTTCCTCTGCATCTTTCTCTTCCTGTTCAGGAATTGTTCACAGACGCCTCAGATGTGGGTTGGGGCAGCCTTTGCATCCTGGAAGGATCAAAGCTTTTGATCCCCAATCAAAGGAAGGAACACACAAATGTAAACGAGTTGAGGGGCCTGCTGTTGGCTCTACAGACCTTTCACACACTTTTTTTGTCCCGGCCCTTTAAAACTGTTTACAGACAAAACCACAGTTCTTTGGTATGCAAACAAACCGGGGAGGGGGGACAGATTCATGCCTTCTGTGCAGGCTAGCTCTCCTGGCATGAAAACTGGCAACTTAGTACCAGGACACTCTTCAGACAGTGTATATCTCCTCCAATCATAATGTACTGGCAGACACTCTGAGCAGGTCAATCTGTTTGCCTCCCCTTTGAACAGACAACTTCCAAAATTTTGTGCCAGAGTTCCATACCCTATGGTGTGGAAGGTGAATGTTCTTTCTTTCTCACAGAAGGGGATGTTTCTCTATGCATTCCCTCCCTTCTTTGTTGTTCAGAAAGTTCTGATGAAGCTTCAGCAGGACAAACCACAAATCTTCCGTTATGGCCAAGACAGCATTAGTTCCCTCCTCTTCTGCATTTAGCCAAGGGCAGTCATCACAAGTTACCTTGCAGGGTGGATCTTCTCACACAGTACAAGGGATATCTCATACACTCACATCTCTCAATTCTATATCTGGCACTGTGGGTGATAGACTTCTGATTTATTTCAGACACCTCTTTTCAGAAGACATGCTTTAGGGTTCTGCAGGAGGCCAGAAAACCCAATACTAGGAAATCGTACTTATTCAAATGGAAGAGGTTTTCCATCTGGTGTCTTTCTTGTAAACTGGACCCACTTTCTGTGGATGTACCACCTGGTTTTATCTTACTTGTGTGAACTACTGAAGGCTGAGTTGGCTTATTCCTCTGGAAAAGCTCATCTGCCAGCCATTTCTGCTTGTCTGCCTTTGTCTCCTCTTTTGTCCTCTAAATTGGAGGTTAAACTCTTCCTTAAAGGGGTTTTTCACATTAGACCTCCCAGGAAGCCTCTTCCCCCTCCTTGGGATCTCAGTTTTGTCTTGGAAAAACTCACTGTGGCTCCGTTAGAACCTGCAGCTACAGCTTCCCTGCAACACTGTACGTGAAATACTGTTATTACTGGCCATCACTTCATCCAGGAGGGTGTCTGAACTTCAAGCCTTGATGGCTTCTCCCCATTTCTGTTTTTTTATAAGGGTAGGGTTTCCTTGCGTACTAACCCTTCTTTTATGCTCAAGGTTGTGAATGAGTTGTCCTTAACCAATCTTTTCATTTGCCCACTTTTTTCGCCTCCCCACAGTCGTCTAGTGAGAGATTCTACATACCTTGGGTGTGCATAGACAACTTAGATTTTTATTGGATAAAACTAAGGTTATCAGAAAATCTGATCAGCTTTTTGTTTCTTTTCATCCCATGGCCATGGGAATCCCTGTTTGCAAGCAGACTATTTCCACTTGGATTTCTAAGGCTTTTTCCTTTTCTTATTTTTTTCATGGTAAGAGCGTTTCTACTCCTGTGAAAAGGCTCATTCTGTGAGAGCTGTGGCTTCTTCAGGTACTTTTTTCAAAGGTTGGGATGCTAACACCATCTTGGAAGCAGCTACCTGGTCTTCTGTTCATACCTTCACAAAGCATTATAAACTGAATGGCATCTCCAAATCTAGAGCTGGCTTTACAAGAGCCATTCTTCATGGCTTTTTATGAAGTGCCTCTGTTCCTTACCCCTCCCTTTCTTTTTCATGAGCTTTGATACTCTTCCTTATGTTAAGAATACTGCAACTTAAGAATAAAAGGACATAGAATAGTTGTGTAAAATATTACCATAATCATAAATGTTCTTCTCTTCTGTGTTGCAGTATTCTATCCCTCCCACCTTTTTTGTCTTTTTCCCTGTATGTATGCTTACCTCTTTTGCTCCTTAGTCTGGTGTTCTTACTGGGGCATTCAGTTCTGAGGATGGTATGTGCAGACATCACTTTTATGGCCTACCCCAGCTGTTGGCCTACATCCAACATCCCATGTACTTGCAGTGGTTTAAGTATTTTGTATACTGGCCGAATGTCGGGTCCGCCTTTGGCATTGAATCTCTCCTGTTAAGAATACTGCAACATAGAAAAGAAGGACATCTATGGTTATGGTAAGATTTTACACAACTATTCTTTCTTCATGGGCAATCTCTTTTGCTTCTAGAGTTTCTTGGTGCTTTGCATTATCAACTCATGATAACTTTGTAAGCATCCCAGTTCTCTTCTGTTGTTGTTGTTTGTCTTTCGGCTTTTCCCGGTAAGGGGTCGCCACAGCGGAACTACGGTCCCCTAATGATTGGCAGTAGATTTTTACGAAACGCCAAGTTCTCTTCTGTATGGAATTCATATAACACACTCCCAGTCCTTCCTTTGCCTAATCAAGCAGTCCTTGAAATTTTGCACATTACAGAAGCCAGTTGTAAAATACATGACAGATAAGTCATCAAGTTGCTGGCTTAACGTTGGCAATTGGTGAGGATGATCAGTGATCTTAAAAGGTGACACAAGCATCTGTTCACCTTATGCAAGTGTTCTATTGATATGATTCTTTTTTCAGTCTTAGAATATCGCTAATATATAGTTGTGCTGTAAGTGTATCTACACCTGGATCCCCATTGCCACCACTAGATCTCTCAGACCCATCACTTTACCATGAAAAAAAAAATTCCCCGTCCTGTGGAGCCTACCGGATCTTGTGCCCCCTTGAATTTCCTAGAGGTTTTCATCTTAATTCAAGTCATCTAGTTTAATAAGAAAGCCCTCTTAATATCTAAGCATATTGCTCAACATCTTTCTAAAGTCTTGAGGACTTACTCAAGTAGATTTTAATAGCTTGCCAATTTTAGCAGCTCTTTTCCCCATTATAATTTGTCTAAAACATACTTACCATACGTATCCACTCTATAGTCATCTTCACTAATGGAGTATTGATTTTAATTAATACTATTAAGACACACTTCCTAGTTATTTATATTCAGAAGCATAACCACATCTAAAACCATATTTTATTAACTTCAGATGCTTTTAGGATGTAAGATGGCTTTCCAGCAGACAGATAATTTGGGATAGAAACTGCTTAATGTAAGTAAACGCTCTGGTTATTTTGACTGAGTAAGTAGCCCATTTATATTCCACATTTTTCTGATTCACATACCCAGCTTCTCAACATTCTTTTTTATTCTTCCAGTGAATGACCCTCTAGAGTTCCTCAAATCTCTCGAGTTTAGGTACCTCCTCTTCCTCTCCAGATATTAATGAAACTTCTCATTGCAGTGCCTGCGGTGTTTCTTGAAAAATATTAATATACAATAAAGTTGCAGAAAATAATTTGCAGTGTTTAATATGATTTACATCAAACTATGTACAAAAATGTAATTTAACTCAAAATGTTTAAAATCAAACCCATGTCCTTGTTCAACAATCTAACTAACATTCTGAGTTACTTGGTCTTAGCCCTAAATGGATGCAGTCCAAGGCAGAGATCCATCGCTTAGAATGCAACTGAGGAGTAAATGTGCAAAATACATGTCTTACTCCTAGCCAGTGCTTAAAATACTTTGCTGCTTCCCTTAAAGTTTTATGTCCATTGTAAGAAAAAAAAAAAAAAAACACTTTTTTTCTCAGTGTTTACAAAGTACATCTGCGTACCATTTCCTCTCCCCCACTGACAATTTCACACTTAGTATATTGTTTTTACTTGAAACAAGTTTACAAAAATGTTTATATAAATCCCTTTCCATTTAAACAATAAATGCATCATTGCTCCACAGCCATTTAACTAGCCTTGGAAAGCATGCATTTGTAAAGCCAAATATGATAAGCAAACAGTGTAATATAAGCAAGCCAAGTGATAAGTAGCATCTATTTCTGAAAAATGATTCATTATGTCATTAAGCATTTGACCTCTTGAGGATCTAGTAGTTAAAATATTACATTGAACATTGATTCAACAACATGACATAACAATAACTCCTTCCCCCTGAGTACTCCTCTAAATATTTGCTTCCAGTCAAGTCTGATAGATAGTGCTCAAGCTGCCTTATTAGAGTTGAATCACCTGTGATAGTACTCAAGCTACTATTGCTGAAGTCAAACTATCACTGTATAAATGAAAGTGTAGAGGATTTATTTGCTAAAGATTTTTTGTATCTTACGAATGGGTGCAACAGTCCTACACCTTTTGAACTGATGCTACGTGTATTGCATTAAAATGAACAGAGTACAATTATAAACCAATCACAGCTGAGACATTAGAAGGGTCAGTATGCAGTGTGAGCTGCTTACTATTTAAAGCATCACATCGGTATGACGGTCACGGAGATCAGCTTCAGAATAGCATTACCCTTCATTTGCTTTTCCCTAAATGTCTTTAATCTGCAAATGTGAAAGTGCTAAAGTTTTTGCAGTTTGCAAAGTCAGAAGGGGGAACTAAATATGAGAAGAGTTGGCATATTTGACTCTTTAACAGTAGACATTAATATGGATGTTTTAGTATAAGGACTCTAACCTCACACTGAATCCTTTTTAACAACATTGTGTGTGTGTGTGTGTGTGTGTGTGTGTGTGTGTGTGTGTGTTCGTGTCTGAGCTGCTCACAGAGATGTATGCTTTCATTGTATGCCTGGTGCCACGGTGGGAACATTATAAAACAGTAAAATACTTTACTGTGTGTCTCCATTGTCTTAGATTGGCAGACTTCTTAAGTACTTTGGGAAGAAGGGGTTGCACTTGGAGCCACTTTAGCCACTCAAGAAGTGGCCTGACACAATGCAAATTTCTGGAATGCCATGCTACACATCACTTTTTCAAGAACAATTACTAAAAGCAGTTATTACTTAATTACATAATGTAGACAATTGCAGGAATTTGCTGTTCTTGCTGTTCTTTCCTTTTTGGCACTGTTTTTTATGCTATTGCTTGAGTACATTTACCTAAAAATAAGCTGTGCATTCACCAGTAGTCATGCAGAATCATTGTCTCTTTATTAATTTGTGTTTATTTAGAGTTAATAATTCTGGAATGAGAGAGGTGGCCATCATACTTCTCAAGTGTACTTCATTATGAGGAGCATTCCTCATGTTGAGTGTTAAAAAGTCCATGTTCCACATTGAAAGGGTCCGTCACACAGTCATTGCCGTGACTTTAAGTGGTATCTGTAGTTAATAAAATAAAACTGAATCAATAAATCAAAGTAACATTTTATAAGTGTAAAGTAACAGATTTTAACCGTGCTGAGATCTTCCAAATTGAAGTTTTTAGTAAGCTGTTAATATGTGTTCCACATTTTGCCCATTTGCTCCACATTACGAGAAGGTGTGTTCCTCATTTTGGAAATGGAAGGTCGAAAGTATGGTGGCCATTGCAGGGTGCCATAACTCTGGTGCAAGCAATGTGTTTGAGAAGCTGAAGGTTAGATGGGGGATTCTGATCATTACTGTTGGGGAAATGCATAAGGGCAGGGTGCGCTGGTTACTGCCAGGATGGGTAAGGAGTGCTGGGATGCTGAAGTTATTGACACTGTGAGGAAATACATGACATAGCAGTTACAATTCAAGTTTACATAGTAAAGGCAATAATAATTGCAGATATATTTACATGTTTTACACTAGTAGTTTACAAAGAGCAACAATTATAGCCATTTCATCAGTGTTACACATATGCATTAATTATATACTGAGTGAGAATTATTTTACTGAGAAGAGGCTGACAGAAATTAGAACATGTATGTACAATAGAACAGGCTACTATGCATTACTGGTAGTAAGTGCAGATTGCTGAAGTAAGCTTGTAAGGATGGTGGAAGATATATTAGGGAAGTAGGTCATGGGGCATTCAAGTGATTGAGAAGGGAGATAATGCTATTTGTATTGTTCTGTTAAGTACTGTACAAGTTGTGTCCTAAAGTGTTTAAGGTATATGGGAGCTTTAAAGGAATATGAAGGACAGTCCCAGATCCTACTACCTAGGAAAGAAAAGGAGTGGTTACTAGTATGGAATTTGGTTGGGGGGGGGGGGTCTTAGAATTACAGCATTGTTACTCTTGGATGGAAGGTTGTAAATGTATAAGAACTGGAGTTAGTTTGCTGGCCAGGTAAGGGAGGAATTCTACTGCAGCTTGCTGTGGTGACTGATGGCTTCAAGGATGCCTAGGTTGCCTCAATTCCTTCCAACACTGATATGTAGAAGGAGCCTGAGGGGCTCCAGTTACTGATACTGTGTGTGGGAGCCACTGTGGATAGTAATCAGTGACAGGCCAGGTAGAGAAGAGATGGTAGATGAGGAACACCGATTACTTACAAGATAGCAAGTGGAGGGGAGGCTGTGATCACTGAGTGGAAAAGGAGGTGGGTTGGAAGTCTGACATGTATTGCAAATTATAGGGAAGGAGTTGTTGACTGCTGTTAATGTTTGGAGGGAAAAGAAACTTAGGTCTGTGATTGCCATTAGGATGCATGGAGTCATTTGCCAGTGTGGAGAGAGTGTACAGATCACCACTAGCATAGATGTGGGTGACAGAGAGCACTAATTGCTGATAGCATCTGGATTTAAGGGCACAGCTACAGCCAAGATAATGATTTGTGGGTAGCTGCACCTTATTGCTTTTTTTAAAGGTTGTGGTTAAGAGTGGGGTCTGGGTAATGACAGGATGCAGTGTGTCTTCTTTAGGTAGACAGTTGGCTGTATGATTGCATGCCACTTTTCATACATCTGCCAGACTCTGTACTTTGCAATGGTGATATCTGTGAATCACAAACCTCAACTAGTCTTACTTATTTAAGGGCACTTTCCATACCCTTAGAAACAGAAGTGTGCATGCAATGTCAGCCACTCTTTTTCAGTTATGATTTCAGGAAATGGATTCACTTGTACAGGCTTGTATTCATTTGAATGCCTATCATGCCATTCATGAAGAGCTAGAGAAACAAATGCATTTAAATAAAATTATAAATTTTCCAAAGGTGTAGATGGCAGATATCTGTGGTATTCATAAACTATATTGAAAAATCAGGTGTTAAAGTACATTCATTATTGTACTTTCTTGTCTGACTCCTAAAGGATAGTGCTTAAGAAAAGTATGTAGGGCAGCAGGTTCTCAGTAGTCTGCTACATAATAATAAAATGGTTAGATCTTCAGATCCTACAAGTGGCATGGAACAACTTTGCTTGTAAAATCTGAAGAATCTTGAACCTTCTCCCATTTAAAGGAGTATTATATATGGAAAAGAGGTTGTACAGCAGATAGTATAAAATAATCTTATCCATATGTAGACAGCCCTCTGCCATTGCATATACACCATATTTTCATTTACTAAACTGTTTTTTATGATGTATAACCATGTTTTTCCTAAGTAGTCCCCCCATCTTTGTTATCCAAATTTTTCTCTAACGTAATTGGAGTTAGCACCCTAGATCAAATTATTGTTTGTTTAAGAACACCTATTTTCTTCTCTTATCTGTCATGTCTTAATGTGACAAACTTCTCTGACATTGCTACTTTGTCTTTCTACCCCTTCTTTTACTTGTCCTGCTCTGTTTTCTCTACCCCCCCCCAGTTTTTCTGTGGTGAAACTGAGTACAAGAACAAATAATTGTTTATTATTGCTATTTGTTTTCGTTCTCATCCCTTTTCTTAAGCTGTGCCGTAAATTTTTGACAGTTACTTCGTTTTCTGTCTCTGTAGATAGCATCTACCATTTCAAAAATCCTATGCAGAATTAGTAGTCCACCTGCAATTTTTGCCCATGTGGTCAGGGTGTCACTTCAACAATGACAGTCATCTAGAGCCAAGGTTCACACAACCAGGTAGCTAGCCCTCTTGTGGGCCAACTGCAATTAATTTCTGACTATATTTGAAATGATACAGGAGTAGTGTCACAAAATTTTACTGATTATGTTGTTTTTCATATATGCTGTTTATTAGAATTGTTTTAGGATTTAATAGTATTTGTGCTCTGTTTGTGCATACATTGTTGTACATATAAAAAGAATGCTTATTTGTTCAGTGTTAATGGAGAATTCTTCTTGGGTCCACTTTGTAAATGAGCAAAGGCCAGTAGAGGCCTCCTTGTTATTAAAGTGTAGCAAATACTAGAATTAACAAACCTACCAATAAAGAGAGCACCTTGGACTGGATCCTTAATAACTACCACCAACCCTACAAAGTAGGTGTCTTCCCTGATGATGTAAGTGACCACTCTTTGACCTACATAATGAGGCAAAAGAATGATATCCCACACCAAGCATCATATAGGACAATACGGTCAAACAAACAGTTTAACCAAAGGTATTCCAAACTGAACTTAGCTCATGTGATTGGTATCCACTAAAAACCCTCCCTCTTCAAGAGGCTGTTAAACACTTTAACTCTACCTTCTTAAATATCCTTGACCAATATGCACCAACGTGTACTATCAGAACTAGGTCAAAACCAGCCCCATGGCTCACTAAAGACACCAGGCAAAAAATGTTACTTAGAAATAAAGCCTGGACTAGGTGGAGGACTACAAAAAACTTAACAGATCAACAAATATTTAAACAAATGAGAAATATGACAAAAAAAGCTATACTTTAAGACAAAAAAAACTTTTACTGTAAAATGCAACAAACACACCTAAACAATCCTCAGAAATTCTGGGCAAGTATCAATAGTCTGTTACACCCAGGTCACTGCAGCACACCATCCCCAACTGGTGCTAATCAAGAAACTCCCAACCAAACTGCTAATGCCTTTAATAACTTTTTTACCGAAGCCATCCAATCTCTAGCCAGCCAGCTAAACCCTGACAGCTCCAGCCTCCCTAACCCCATTTCTAGCTCTCTTCCTACCTTCATATTTCAACCCATCTCTACTCATTTCATCTACAAACTCATTCTAAAACTTAAGCCTTGTACGCCTTCTGCTAACCAGATTCCAGCACAATATCTGCAAAAAGCAGCAGCTTATCCAATATCAATCCTAATAAACAGAACCATTAATGAGGGAACCATCCCAATCATCTGGAAAATCTCACACATTATCCCCCTACATAAAGGTGGTAACTCCAATGAATATTCCAACTATCGACCTATAGCCCTACTATCCCCTTTAGCAAAAATAATGGAAAAATGTATTCATCATCAGCTTCTGGACCACCTACTACAACACAACTTACTAGCACAAAGCCAACATGGCTTCAGACCATACCATAGTACCACTACAGCCCTCTTATCCTTCACTGACACCATTAACAGAAATCGCAATAATAATGCTCTCTTTTCAGCTCTATTTATTGATCTATCAAAAGCTTTTGATATGGTTAACCACGCATTGCTTATAAACATTCTTAAATCACTTTCACTCGATACTCCAGCTGTACAATGGTTCAGCTCCTACCTAAGCAACCGACAGCAAGCTGTTATGTGGGAAAATAATCTATCATCCCTCCTGCCAGTTACACTAGGTGTTCCCCAGGGCTCCATTCTAGGTCCTCTATTATTCTCCATTTTTATTAATGATCTCTGTAAAGCTACTCCTCATGCAACCTGTATACAATATGCAGATGATTCCACAATAATCTGCACAGGCAAATCTTTATCAGAACTACAGTCCCTAACCCAGAAAATGTTTAACACAGTAGAATCATGGTTCTTAAAACGATGCCTCCTCCTGAATCCAAAAAAAAACTAAGCTCCTGCTTTTTACCCCTACCCAGAAGCATATACCTTTAGATTTCTTTGTTACTTCTAACAATGGTACTGTCATATCCCCTGATGCTACCACCAAGCTGCTAGGAATTACTATAGACAACAACCTCAACTTCGACTCCCATATTAATAACACTATAAAAACAGTCAACAGAAAAATGGGCTCCCTATATAGAGCCAAATCCTTCCTCACTCCTATAGCAAGATCTACTATTGCCCACTCCCATCTAATCTCAACACTACTTTATGCCTCACCAATCTATACTAATCTGTCAAAACATAATTGTTTCAAACTAGCTACATCCTATAACAATATTGCAAGATTTGCCACTGGTAATCCCTATAGAACCCATCACTGTCAGAATCTAAAACAACTAGGATGGCTTGAGCTACAAAATCAGCTTCAATATAGTCAACTTATCATGGCACATAAGATCCTCTACCACCCAAATAATACTCTGACACTTTCAAACATCATTACCCCCTATAAAAATCTTACTAATTTACGATCATCAAATAAATTGTTAGTTAACATTAGTAAGTCAAACAACTTGGCAGGTGACTCTCTGTTCTCAAACAGTACTGGGAAAAACTGGAACCTTCTACCTACTGTACTAACTTCTCTTCCTTCTCTACCCCTCTTCAAACAAAAACTGAAAATATCCCTCAGAACAAAATGGCTATGCCCTTGCAACAACCCTGACTAGCTGATTAACTCTACTAATTTTCCCTCTACTTTCCCTCTTGACACCATTGTTCTTATTTCATTTGTAAGTAGAACTGTTTACTTGTAAGCTACTATGATTGACTCTTTATAAATGTCGTATCCTATAATTTTGTAAATAGTACTTTTTTTTAAACCATTGTCTTCGATATTTTGTAATTAGTTACTTACCAGTGTGTTTTATATTTTTGTAAATAATTACTAACCAGTGTGTACCAAAATGTATATCAATATTTTTTTCTCTATGTAAACTTTATTTTATTCTACACTATTTTACTTTTTTATTTGTTATTGTCCTGGAGCTTTTCTCCCCGAGCCTCTACTGAAAATGCACATATATCCAGTTAGACTAGCCCGGTCAACAAATGTAAAATAAATAAATAAATACGTAAAACTTCTGAAAATGATAGGAACCCCACTAGTCAATTTGAAATGATGAAATTGATAATTATGCTGTCATTGCATGGCAGAATTTCATTGAGAAGCAGGGAATACTTATAGAAAAGTAGCTACATACATGAATTTCTGACTTTTGCATTTCCAGATAATTTCTGGATATGGAGTGTGTGTGTGTGTGTGTGTGTGTGTGTGTGTGTGTGTGTGTGTGTGTGTGTGTGTGTGTGTGTGCAGAATGCTGTCTAGTTGACAACAGGTCATCGTTTTATCACTGATTCACTTTCTCCACTGTTTTGCATGGAGTTGGTTTGTAAAAGTTGTTGTTTGATGGGTCTCCTCCACATGGTGGAAGGGGATGTAGGTGGCTTGCCCACTTGCAAAAAAAAGCTTAAAATCCTGTTCATTGAAAGCGGCTTTCAGCAATTTTTTTTTCAAAGCCTTGTCTGTCAGAGAATAAATGTTCACTGAATAATCATGAATCCTTTTGGAGAGGCCTGTTACTTGTTTGGCCATGCACTGAGCAGTACTTCATTTTTGGTTACATATGGTTGTTGTTAGCTCATGAGCATGCATTTTTCACAGTATACTGTACATTAATATTGCACGTCTAGCTTCTCCATGTTTTACTTTGATTCATGCCTACTCTGATAAATGCTCTCTCTACTGTCCCAGATCGTTTGATGTAGGGGAATAGCAAAGCTCAAAATGCAGTTCTGTGAAGATGGCTGGCATTTGTCTAAAGTGTCTATCTCAAGCCTGTCTGTTGGTTTTATTATGCTGTAGGAGTGTGCTGGCATCATACAGTTTCTCATACTTCTGTTATAGAGATGGTCACTTGGTTATTTCCAGAAGCTGAAAGCTGTATTGTCATCATATATAGAGTAGGAGTTGGTAATATCTGAAGTACACTGAGCTGATCAAAGGAAAGACGCTGAGGAAACTCGGAGCTATACTATATAACATTAAGTATCCTGTATTTTGTTTATTTTGTTCTTTATTTCTTTATTTATAGCACTTTGTGTACTGTGTATTTTTCTAGCTAGTTTCACTGTGTGTGAGGTATTAACTGGAAATTGTCCACTTTTATTAAGCATCTGTTGGGTTGTTTGTTTCTGATAACTTGTTGCAGTTAAACTCTTTTTTCTAGAGGCTCCTTTAGCTGTTTAAAACTTTCATTTAAAGGCTCACTGCTGCTTTTCAGCTGTGAGAAACATTTCTGCAGTTTGTTCTAAGTAGTGGGGATATTTGTAGCATTTCCATATTCAGGCTTGTATTTGGGCCTAGTGTTTGTGGAGGCTGTGTGTCTGAGCACATATTCAGGGACATCTTGGTTTAGCCAAAGCCATCAGGCATTTCAGTTCGAGAGAATTGTTTGAGGTCATTGGCTGACTGAGGTCACCTGGACTACAGCTTAGACTAAGCATCTCTTTCGTTCTTTTGAGATTCTTTTTTAAAAGCTGTGTCAGGTTTCAACTTTCTGTTACCTAAGAAGTTCAGTTGTGAGTGTTTTGCCATTTCACACTGAGCTGATCGAAGGAAAGACACTGAGGAAACTCTGAGCTATATTATATAACATTAAGTATCCTGTTTTTTGTTTATTTTGTTCTTTATCTCTTTGTTATTTATAGCACTTTGTGTACTGTGTATTTTCTAGATAGTTTCACTGTGTGTGAGGTATTAACTGGAAATTGTCTACTTTTATTAAGCATCTGTTGGGTTGTTTGTTTCTGATAACTTGTTGCAGTTAAACTCTTTTTTTCTAGAGGCTCCTTTAGCTGTTTAAAACTTTCATTTAAAGGCTCACTGCTGCTTTTCATCTGTGAGAAACATTTCTGCAGTTTGTTCTAAGTAGTGGGGATATTTGTAGCATTTCCATATTCAGGATTGTATTTGGGCCTAGCGTTTGTGGAGGCTGTGTGTGTCTGAGCACATATTCAGGGACATCTTGGTTTAGCCAAAGCCATCAGGCATTTCAGTGAGAGAGAATTGGTTGAGGTCATTAGCTGACTGAGGTCACCTGGGCTACAGCTTAGACTAAGCACCTCATTGGTTCTTTTGAGATTTCTTTCTTAAAAGCTGCCTCAGGTTTCAACTTACTGTTACCTAAGAAGTTCAGTTGTGAGTGTTCTGCCATTTTACACTGAGCTGATAGAAGGAAAGACACTGAGGAAACTCGGAGCTATAATATATAACATTAAGTATCCTGTTTTTTGTTTATTTTGTTCTTTATTTCTTTGTTATTTATAGCACTTTGTGTACTGTGTATTTTTCTAGCTAGTTTCACTGTGTGTGAGGTATTAACTGGAAATTGTCCACTTTTATTAAGCATCTGTTGGGTTGTTTGTTTCTGATAACTTGTTGCAGTTAAACTCTTTTTTCTAGAGGCTCCTTTAGCTGTTTAAAACTTTCATTTAATGGCTCAAAGGCTCACTGCTGCTTTTCATCTGTGAGAACCATTTCTGCAGTTTGTTCTAAGTAGTGGGGATATTTGTAGCATTTCCATATTCAGGCTTGTATTTGGGCCTAGTGTTTGTGGAGGCTGTGTGTCTGAGCACATATTCAGGGACATCTTGGTTTAGCCAAAGCCATCAGACATTTCAATGAGAGAGAATTGTTTGAGGTCATTGGCTGACTGAGGTCACCTGGACTACAGCTTAGACTAAGCACCTCATTGGTTCTTTTGAGATTTCTTTCTTAAAAGCTGTTTCAGGTTTCAACTTTCTGTTACCTAAGAAGTTCAGTTGTGTGTGTTCTGCCATTTCACACTGAGCTGATCAAAGGAAAGACACTGAGGAAACTCAGAGCTATAATATATAACATTAAGTATCCTGTTTTTTGTTTATTTTGTTCTTTATTTCTCTGTTATTTATAGCACTTTGTGTACTGTGTATTTTTCTAGCTAGTTTCATTGTGTGTGAGGTATTAACTGGAAATTGTCCACTTTTATTAAGCATCTGTTGGGTTGTTTGTTTCTGATAACTTGTTGCAGTTAAACTCTTTTTTCTAGAGGCTCCTTTAGCTATTTAAAACTTTCATTTAAAGGCTCACTGCTGCTTTTCAGCTGTGAGAAACATTTCTGCAGTTTGTTTCCCACCCTCCCTGCCTGTTGGTATAGTGTTTTTATAGCTGGTGTCTTGGCAGTTGCCCACCCCCAGTGTAAATTTGATCTGGGACCCTCCTCCCAGTCTAGTGTCATTACCTCATTCTACCCAGTACAGGGAGAACATTTGAGAAGGCCAATCAGCTTAGTTTCTGCTACTCCTTTCTCTCTTTCCTTTCTCTCTTTCCACCTAAAAAAATGTATCTGCTTTTACTGTATTTGTATTTCTTCCTATTTTATTTTGCTTTTGTGTCATCTTAAAAGTACTCAATTGTATTTATTATTGCTTGGTGTAACTCATTATAAGCCTTTTATTTTAAGCACTTGGGCTTCAGGCCAGTTATTTTACATTAAGAGGGTTCGTGGTCTGCACTCTTGTAGGAGGAGAGGCTGGACTCTGCCCTTTTGAGATGGGAATTTCTGGTTAACGGCTTATAGTGCCTGCATATTTGAACTGCTTCTTACTGAAATTGGTACACCTTGTTTGCTGTAGCATAGACTAGATCCAGGCCTGCTGAATCTAGCTTTGTTTGTATAACTTGAGCACTAATCCAGGCATTCTTTAAAGTATTCAATTGTATTTATTACTGCTTGGTAGTAACTTGATTAAAGTGTAGCTATCATTCTAAGTCTTTTGGATTAAGCACTTGGGCTTCAGACCAGTTGTTTTACATTAGGAAGGTTTGTGGCCTGCACTGTGGTGGCAGGACAGGTAGCTTACATCCTTCTAAGTTGGGAACTGCTGATTGAGGGCTCAGTGTCTGTTATTCTAAAAGTGCATTAGTTCTGGTTTAAGCACTTGGGCTTCAGGCCAGTTATTTTACATTAAGAAGGTTCGTGGTCTGCACTCTTGTGGGAGGAGAGGCTGGACTCTGCCCTTCTGAGCTGGGAATTTCTGGTTAAAGGCTTATAGTGCCTGCATATTTGAACTGTTTCTTACTGAAATTGGTACACCTTGTTTGCTGTAGCATAGACTAGATCCAGGCCTGCTGAATCTAGCTTTGTTTGTATGCTTGTTTGTTTGTTTGCTTGTTATTTCCCTGAAACGCTAATTCCACCTAAAACGCGGCTTTTCAGTGCTTCTGTGGATCCCTAGTGATATCTACATTGCTTACTGTACTTATTTCCTTGTTTCACTTGAAAGAAAGTTACTGTTTGTCATTTTTGCATTTAAGTTACCTGTAACACATTGCATTTAAGTTACCTGGCACTTGCTCACTAAGTCAGCACTAAAAAATTAAAAGCACTACACCCTCACAAACTCCTCTTGAGTACCTTGTTCCCCATTGGCCCTTTTTTCATTTATAAAGGAATTCCCAATATTATTCTAGCATGTCCAAAGGTCAGTTGTCAATCTCCTCTCCGGTCCAGCTGGTGAATCTGGGAATCTTGAGGCAATGTTACAACTGCCTCATGTACACAGACAACCCTCTCCTCCTCCCAACAAATTCCAACACATGTGAGAGATGCAACCATATAGCCAAACTGGAGGCTAAGCTCTCTCAACTCAGTACTGACGTAACCAGTCAGGAGGAGAAGGAAACCACACTCACTACAATTCCAATCTCACATAGACCTACCACAACAGTAAACCAAACGCATAAACACACAAAAACATACTCGGAGGCTCTAAATAAAAATCTGCCTAAGCAGCAGAGCCCTCCAAAGCAGACACCCAAGCAACCGCTACCCCAAAACAAAACACGTGCAACACATAGCTCACAAAGCCAGTGTGCCGAACAGTCACAGCCCTTAAGGCTAAACAACACACCTGATACACTTGTAATAGGTGACTCTGTCGTCAGGCACACTGACGTCCCGCTCACCAGACTGAACCAAGGAGAAGGTCACGGTGTGCTGCCTGTCGGGCTCTAAGATACGCCACATAACACAAGCACTCAAGTCACTCCAAGGCAAGTACAAATATGACTCAGTCATTGTCCATGCTGGTGTGAATGACCTGAGACGTACCTCCCTGGACTACATGAAAAGAGACATAGAGGAGTTCTCTGAGCATGTAGCCCAGGCCGGTATGACCCTGACCTTGAGTAGCATCTTATCCTCACCAAGAATGATGCCACAATATGAAGGCAAGATGATCAATTTCAACAATTGGCTTAAGTATTGGTGTCATTCAAAGGGGATCCAATGCCTGTCAGCCTGGGATGACATGCTCGACAAGCCACGATGCTTCGCTAGGGACGGCTTGCACCTGTCACCCCTGGGCTTTTGGATATTGGCAAAGGCTCTTGCTACCCCCATAGTGCCTTTTTTAGGCAAGGCTCAAAAGACAAACCCACCTCCATAGGTGTCACAAGGGATAAGAAACTAAGGGTAATGCTACTCAACGCCAGAAGTCTAACCATCAAGATGCACGCACTCAACTCTCCTTAGCATGGAGAACATAGATATCTGTGCAGTAACAGAATCCTGGTTCAAGGCTCCGGAGAGCACCCCAGCACTACCAGGTTATACCTCAAACCATGCTTTTCGGCCCCAAAACTTGGACCGAACCACAAAAGGAGGGGGACTATCAATATTCATCAAAGATACCCATACCTCCAGGTTGGTGGCACAGCACGAAGCATCAAAGACTATCCATGTGCAACTAACAGTGGGTAAAACTACCTTCCAGTTTATAGCCTGCTACAGACCACCCTCCCAAACCCAGGAGCCCCACTCGGCCTTCCTGAGAACACTGGAAAATATGAAGGTCTCTCCAAACACCATTATATTGGGCGACTTCAACTACCCAAACATAGACTGGGAGCATTACTCTAGCTCCAACACCCTAGCCCAAAGGTTCCTAGAATTTATAAACTCAAATGCTATGGAACAACTTGTTACCACTCCCACAAGAGGGAAAACATACTGGACCTGATCATCACCAACATGGGGACTCTATGCTCCAGACCAGAAGTGTATCCCTCACTGGTAAGATCAGACCATAAACTAATCTCACTGGATATTCACATCCCGACCCCACCCCCTGCCCAGAAAACCACAATGAAAAACTTCTCTAAAGCAAATTTCACACTCCTCAAAACCAAGGTGGAATCCTTCAAAGCCCCCGGGCCTGTGGAAAATACGACCAGACCGCAGAATCCTTTATAAACGCTTTCTATGAACACCTTCAGGAATGCATGGATCATGCAATCCCAAATAAAACCAAGACCCAATCCTCCAAAGGCAGACGTCCTGTCTGGTGGACCCCAGCCATAAACAAACTATACAATAGAAGGAGGAAGCTACTGATAGAGCAAAATCCCAAAAAGGGAAGGCATCTCTGATCAGTATTAGCAAAAAACTACGGGCACTCATAAAATCATCTAAGGCCAGCTTCGAGAAAAAAATTGCACAGGACACTAAGGATAATCACAAGGCTTTCTTTAGTTATGTTAGGAACCTGGGTGGGAATTCCCAGATATGCTCAGAATTAGTCCAAAATGACAAAAAATACACCGAACCCACAGACATTGCCAACATCCTAGCTGATAGGTTCAGCGCAAACTCCCCCCCAACAAAAGGGCAAATATCTATCCCAGCAGAGTGCTGCCCCCCTGACATCTCAGATGCTCAGGTAAGAGCCGCCCTCTCCAAAGCAAAAAACACAGCATCAATGGGACCAGACGGTGTCCTGGGCTGCGTCCTACATGAACTCCAAGAAGAGCTAAACCCAAACATAAAACTACTGTTCAGTCTCAGCCTTACTACAGGATATGTACCCAAAGAGTGGCGTACAGCAACAGTGGTCCCTCTCCACAAAGGTGGTGCCTCAACGGATCCTGGAAACTATCGCCCCATAAGCCTGACTAGCTTGGTCTGCAAAGCTATGGAAAGGATCATCATGGACCTCATAAATAAAGATATTGGGGACCTACAGACACTGGATCCTACCAAGTTCAGCTTTGTTAAGGGCAGATCCTGCCTCTTAAACCTGGTTGATTTCTTTGAAACAGTCACCAAGGCCATTGACGAGGGGAAGGTGGTCCACTCAGCCTACCTGGACCTCGCAAAAGCCTTCGATACAATACCCCACTCGGGCATTATAGATAAGCTCACTAGCTTAAATATAAACCCCTATGTCACTAGATGGGTTGCAAACTGGCTCAAGGACAGAACCCACATGGTTAGAATTGCTGGAGCCATGTCAGACTCCAAACCAGTTACAAGTGGCATCCCACAAGGCTCAGTCCTGGGACCTCTCTTGTTCGGTATATATTTCTCGGAGGTACAGGCCAACACGGAAGGACTGTGGCTGACCAAGTTTGCAGATGACTGCAAACTGGGCGCCATAATCGACTCTCCAGCCGACAGAAGCATCCTCCAAAAGGGCCTCATAGAAACAGACAACTGGTGCCAGAGCCATGGCCTCAAGCTAAAAGCCAAAAAGTGTATAGTCATCCCCTTTGGCAAAAACAAAGTGCCCACAAATTACCACTTAGGAGGTAATCCATTAAGTACAGAAGAAGTAATTCGGGACCTGGGGACCCAAGTTGATAGCAATCTCTCATTTGACAACCACGTGGCCAAAGTGGTTAGAAAAACATTTTATATAGCCCACCTAATCGTGAAGGGATTCACATCTAGATCAGAGGAGGTCATCGTGCCTCTTTACTCATCCCTCATCAGGCCCCATAATTGAGTACAATGCCCCTTTTGGGATGTACCTTACCAGACACCTGCAGCAACTGGAAAGACCCCAAAAGTACCTCACCAAGAGGATCAAAGGGCTCAAACAGATGCCATATGCTGCCCGGTTAAAAAAACTCCAGCTCTACTCAGTGGCATACCGCCTGCTCAGAGGCGATCTGTGCCTGACGTATAAAGCCATGCCCAACCCGGAATTAATGGACATGCTGCACCTCAGAAAATCCAAATCCCATCGAGCTACGCGCTTGAGAGACTTGAACCTCAGTACTGAAATAAGTAGGACATGCTGGAGGGACAGATTCATAACCCAGAGGCTCCCTTCACTCTGGAATAAAATCCCAGCCCAGGTTAGGCAGAGTCCCTCATTGACTCTCTTCAAGAGGAATCTTGATGAGTGGATGGGAGATCGTAGGTTTACCCCGGGTATCACTTCTTTGTCGCTGTTAGACAAAGGCACAGTATACTAACCTCAAAAAAGGGCATAGCAAAATTAATTTAAAATGGGTGGCGAAAGTCAAACACACTCTGGCTAGGCTTATAAATGCCCTAGGGCAGATAGCCTAGTATGAACCTATGAAACCTGTATGACTATTTCATATGCAAAGTGCCTTAAAATTGTCACTCTGTGAAGGAGTGTTGCTATCAGCAAAGTGTTCTCTATGTGCTGAGAGTTACAGATTAACTTTGAGTATCTGTATGGCACAGTATTAGCACTGTATATAAAATCCATTTTACTGGACATTGCTACTTTAAATGTTCTAACTGCATAGTTCATGAAAAATGGATACAGATGTGTTTCTGCTTTGCATTTTAAATGTATATGTTCCTATATAAAAAAAGTACAGGTTGATGGTCTTTTTCTTCAAAATACGTTTTTTCGTAATATGTGAATTTGATGAAAAAGGGAAGTATGCCTGACAGCTGTTTTTTTTTTTCTTTTTTCTGTAGCTTTATGTCCCAGATGAAGATAAGACAATTTCTGGGAGAAGTGTTAACAAGCAGGTGTTTGAAGGACTGACCAGTGGGCTTCTCCAAATCAGTACTGCCGTTTTCAGATGTCTAACCTCATATTTTCCTGACGGGAACAATAAACTTGAAATGCCCAATATATCTAAGCAGGATGGGAAAAATAAACTCTCTCACATGGAAATATTCAATAACAGAATTCAAGATCTAATCAGGTAATACAGTGCAAGTTCCTAACACTTTTTATTTGATACAAATGCAGGGCTGAGCTTTTCTTTGGTTATGAAGAAGGCAGGTCATTACTAGTTAGCTCAGGGCCAGACATAACCCTCTCTGGGGAGTCTCATTGTAATCATAAATATTAACTTGGTTATGTCCACCTTATTAGTATCTTCTCCTGGCCAGAAAATGCAAAAATAGTGCATCTGAAGTTGTTAATCTTCTTCCTATTCTTCATTGACTGGCTCGGAACCTAGTCGGCCTAATACCAAGCTCGCGTACACCAAAAACTCTCGAGCTAAGCTGCTACCCACAATGCCCTTCTCCCAGTTACCTCAGATCTCATTTGCCGCGCACCCATATAGCAGCGTTTCACCGAGCTCTCCAGCTAAATATTGTATTTTTCAATTTTTGCAGTATTTTGTAAGTTTTTCTCTCAAAACTCCTATATTTTTTGTTTTCTAAACTAGCTCTACCCATGGGTATTAACGCCCTTCCTTACCCTTGTAGTATTCTTAATACCATTCTTGGTATTTTCTTCTCTTTTCTTTCCTCCTCATTACTTCCTTTTGGATTAGTTACTCGCTTTTTTGGTATGTCTGAAAAGAAAGGGACTTCGGGGTTTAAACATTGCTCTTCCTGCAATGGTAAACTCCCCAACAGCGATCTACATGAGGAATGTGTTTATTGTCTGGGGGTTCCACACCTATCTGTGAAACCTCCCTGTCAAATTTGTGTTAGTGTCAGTCAGCGGACGCTGAATGAAAGAAAGAATAAACTTATTCTGAAAGGCCTGCTTCTTTCTGCATTTTCTGAGGCTATTTCTGCATCAGAGGTCTCAACCCCTCTATCTACGGACAAAAAGCATCTTCATTCGGACCTTTCTTCACCGGCTGGGGAGAAGGGCAAACCTCATAAGCACAAGGCCCATAAAACTTTCACAGGGCACAAGATCGCCTCCTCGGTGCCTATAACCTCGGCTCCGAGCTCTGCTCCACTGGTTTCTTCTGATATTGTGATAACTTCCACATCGGCGCCGCCCTCGACACCGACTACTGCTATGATTCTGACTGTGGTTTTGGACCCTACCTTATTGCCTGCCATTAGCTCGGCACCATCATTCCCCATCTCCGTTCCGAGATCGGTACCGACTCCATCGGAGCCGATAATGACCTACACCCCAGCTATCACTTCGGCTCCGAACCTTTTTTCGGCACTGATAGTTCCCCTGTTGCCTGTCTCGAAACTGGAATCCTCGGTGCCGACTTTTACTTCACCTCGGACCCAGTATTCCCTGTCCTTGGATCCTTGTGCTGGACAAGCCTTTAGCCCCTTTTTGGACTGACCTGACTCCCCCTCAGTCGTGTTGGTGAGGTCCACCAGGAGCCTATCTGAATCGGATGTGGTGCGCCTGCTTGATCAGCTGCTAACAGCCAGGGGGATTACAAATTTTCCTGAACCCAACCCACTCCGGGCTTTGGGTCCATTGCCCCTGCGACTCCCACTTATTCTCCCCCCTTGCACCCTTCGGTTCCGAGGCCCATAGCTCCAACATCTGCGAGAGAAATCCTCTCCTCGGTGCCAACAATGACCTTCTCTGAGGCTCCGAGGCCCCTTTGGGTTTTGGTTCCTTCAGGACCATCCCTTCCTCAATCTCATGCTTGGGGGGGTGGAACACTCAGCTCCGGGAATGGTTCCGGTTGTTTCATCATCTCTGGGGTGACTCCTGCCCCAGTTTTGCTTGAGGCTCCATCCTCGGGAGTGGGCTGTGCAGAGTGGGGTGTGACCTCGGTTCCGAGATTTTTTTCCTTGGTTCTGGGCTCCCATTCCTCTTCGGGCGGGCCTGCTTTCTGGGTGATGGAGAGGGTGCTTGCTTTGGGAAGCGCACTTCCTACATCGGACCTTCCCCCCACTCCTTCTGAGCTGCAGCTATCACAGGTCACCCCCCCCCCCAGGACACCGAGCGCACAAGCCTCAGGAAACCCCTGTACATGGTTACCTCCTTTCTGAGTCCTCTTCAGATGCTCCCACTGAAGATCCTCCTCGGAAGTGGACGTGTAAGAGGAAACACATGGACTCCCTGGAGGAGTCCCTCACTGAAGATACAGATTACGATGATGGGGAGGGGTCCCCATGGTCACCCCCTGATGATGTCTTCTTTGGAGACATCCTGGGAATTTTGAGGCAGAGGGGCGACTGGAAGCCCTCCAACCCTTCCTCGGAGGAATCCGTATTCCTGCAGGCCTTCTGCTCTTGGCCCTCTACTTCTTGGGTGAAACACCCCCCCCCCCCTGCTGATGACCTAGTCAAGCTCATCATGCAGTGGGCATGGAAGAACCCTGATCCGATGAGGCCATTTCCCGGAGAACCAGACAAGATACTCTCCCCTCCAGAGGAACAGCCCCATTGGTCGAGAGACTTACTAGTAGATGCTATGGTGGTGGCGGCTGCTATGAAAAAGGACCTTGCAGAGGAAAGTTCTGCTGTTCACCCACCCAACAGAGAGTCCTGGGTGGTGGACAGATTAGGGAAGCGAGTTTTTGCTTCAGTGAACTTTGCTTTTAAGTCTGTGAATTACTTGGCACATTTTACGAGGCTCCAAAGAGATATGTCATATCTGAACTCTCTGGGACCCTCGCAGGTCAAGTTTCAGTCGGGGCACGTAATAAAGTTGCTTCCCAACTTGTTACCCTAGAGTTGATTTCCAACTCGTCCATGAAGTTGCTGTCCCACACAACTGAAGGGGCGGCTAGAGCTGTGGATGCAGGTGTAGTTATGAGACGCCACGCCTGGATGCGCATTTGTAACCTCATGGACTCCTTCAAGTCTTCCTTTTTAAATGCTCCTGTCGAACCAACTGCTTTGTTCGGTTCTAAAGTGAAGGACACATTAGCCAGGTGCGAACAGGATGGAAAAACCTTGTCTGCCGTTGGCCTATGTTTTTCCAAGCCTCAGTGCTCTTTCTCCAGGAACCAGAGGAGTGGAAAGATGTGACACAAAAAATCTCAAGGCCCTTTCTGTAGTGCATGTGGCAAGGACTCCCCCAGAGGCAGAGGGGGTTCCAATAATGGAAGACGCCCTTTTCGGGGCTCCAGGAATTCTTTATTCGGGCAACCTTATCAGCGCTCCTGAAGCACTGCCCAATTGCTTTCCTCTGGAAGCAGTTGGGGCTCGTTACTCTATGTACCAAGCTGCCTGGCGCTCTATTACAAACGATCAGTGGGTGCAGAGAATAATTTCCAGAGGTTATTACATTCCCCTAATCTCTTACCCTAGACCTCCGAAATCCCTTCCCGATGTTCCACCCAGTCAAAGGGAACAGACAGCTTCATAAATAAGAAAGCTGTATCAAAAACGAGTCATCCAACAAGTCCCCCAAGACCAGTGCGGGTCTGGTTTTTACTCAAGATTCTTTTTGGTGCCAAAAAAGACCGGGGACTGGAAGCCCATTTTGGATCTCAGCCAGCTAAACGAATCAGTAGTTCAGATCAATTTCCGCATGATCACAATTCAATCCATTCTCCCATTTCTTCGGGAGGGTGTGTGGATGTGCTCGATAGATCTCCGGGATGCCTATTACCACATCAAAATGGACAAATGCTCCAGGAGTCTCCTTCACTTCCAGCTGGGATCCAGTCATTACCAATTCAGAGCCCTGCCATTCTGTCTCTCGACGGCCCCCAGAGTGTTCACGAAATGCCTAGCAGTGGTGACAGCTCATCTGAGACTTCAGGGATTCCAGATGTTTCCGTATCTAGACGATTGGCTCCTCTCCGCCCCCACCAAGCGCCTACTGGTCAGGGCCATCCACTGTACCCTAGCACTGGTGGAGTTCCTAGGCATCTCAATTCACTGGGAAAAATCCAACCTTCTTCCCACCCAATAATTGGAATTTATAGGAGCGATATACAACACTCAAACCAGTCAAGTCTCTTTTCCTCCTCACAGACTTAGATTATGGTTACAAGTACAAGTGATAGTCTATCGAAGGAAGGTGTCTGCTAGGGAAGTTCTTCAGGCTCTGGGTTCTGTGGCAGCAGCCATTCCAATTGCCCCCTAGCAAGATTGCATATGAGAATACTACAATGGCTCCTTTTGTCCCAGTGGATATCCAGTCTCCAACCCCTGAACGCACAGATCCTCATTACCAACTCCTGCAAGCAAGATCTCCTCTGGTGGATGAGAACAGATGAAAATCTTTGGTGTCGCCCCTTCCAGACTCCCCAACTCAACGGTGACCACGGACGCTTCCCTGATGGGGGTGGGGCACTTCCAGGGAAAGACGGTCCAAGGCATGTGGTCCAACCTAGAGGTCAACTTGATATCAATGTCCTGGACTTAAGAGCAGTGCTGTTAGCATTGCAGGCACTTCATCCGCTCCTTCTGTCAGGAACAATTGCTATCCAGTCAGACAATATGTCGGTCGTTTGGTACATAAACAGGGAGGGACCAAATCCTACCCCTTTTTTCGCAAGGCAATGAGAATTTGGCATTGGGCAATAGCTTCCAACCAGTTTTTAATCGCAGCGCATATCCCGGGGAGCTCCAACGTGATTGCGGACAGACTAAGCAGATGCATCCTCCATCCTCACAAGTAGTCTCTCAAACCCGATCGTGATGGCAGACGTCTTCAGCCGTTGGGGCCAGCCTTGTTGCAATCTTTTTGCCTCCCCCCCAAACAAAAAAATGCAACAGCTATTTTCCCCCTTTCCCCCACACGGGGAGTCACCGAGAGGCACTTTGACTCACAATTGGCCCACGGGTCTCCTCTATGGTTATCCTCTGATACCCTTATTTCTAAGGAAAGCTATTCGGTTGAGAAGCAAGATGATCCTCATTGCCCCTTTCTGGCTTCGTCAAGTGTGGTTTCCTTTCCTCCGACCTCACCTGTTACAATCTCCTTGGATCCTGGACACTCGTCAGGACCTAATTTCTCACCCACAAGGGCTGACTCCCCCAAATCTATCCACCCTCAAGCTGAAAGCTTGGTTTCTCCACTTCTGTTAGTCGCCAGGCAGGAAGCCCTCTCCTCTTCTGTCTGGGATATTATTCTGGCCTCCCACAAACCATCCACCAGAAAACTCTAGAGATAAGTGGAAAAGATTATCTATCTGGTCGAATAATCAGATGCTAGACCCCTTTTCAACTCCTACAGCCACCATTCTTCACTATCTCTCATGAGTTGTTTAACAATGAGGCATCAGCCTCTACTATTCGAGTCCATTTAGCAGCTATTTCCAATTTCCATAACGGTTCAGATGGAGTCCCTCTTATCTCCACCTGACTCTGCAAGACCTTTCTCAAGGAAGTTTTCCATAGTAGACCTCCTATCAGGCAGCCTGTAGAGACATGTAATCTCTCCCAGGTTCTCCATTGTCTCTCTCTACCTCCCTTTGAGCCTGCCGCGACATGTGATCTAAAATTCCTGTCCTGGAAGTCTTTGTTTTTGGTAGCGGTCACATCTGTCAGACGTCTATCTTTGTTACAAGCCTTATGCATCAAGAGCCCGTATCTAATCTTCCATAAGGACAGAGTATCCCTTCGTACTAACCCATCTTTTCTCCCCAAAGTGGTTTCCGACTTCTGTATTAACCAGTCCATTGAGCTCCCTGTATTTTTCCCAAACTACGCAAACAGAGGGGAATACTGCCTTCATTCATTGGATGTACATAAACAACTATGTTTCTGTCTAGACAGGCCTAAGTCCTTTCACAAGTCGGACCAACTTTTCATTTCCTTTTCTGGTCCTAGACTGGGATATGCTGTATCAAAAGTTACTTTATCAAAATGGCCCAGAGATTGCATTACCATTGCATATTCCCTTACAAATGAATCCAAATCTGATCAAATCAAAGCTCGTTCAACTAGGGCCATCACTACTTCAGTTGCCTTCCGTTCCAGGGCTTGCATGAATGACATTTGTGCAGCAGCCATTTGGGCTAAACCCCATACATTCATCAAGCATTACAAATTATTTCTGGTCTCCAGGGGAAGAGCGGTCTTTGGCTTAATGGTTCTTAGGAATATTCTTCCATGAGGGCCATCCAGGTTCTCCAAGTATCTTGGGATTCTATCCCATCAGTGATGAGTAGGAAGAAGATTAACAACTTCAGATAAAGAAGTTATGTCTTACCATAATGTTCCATCTGAGTTGTTGATCTTCTTCCAGTCATCACACCCTCCCACCGTCCCCTACCAAAGGCTCCTGGTGGATCTTCTGGGTCCTTGTGGTGTGGTGTTTCAGGGTTTCTGCGCAGAGATGGCCTCTGTCTTTCTGTTTCTTCTATATGTTACATGCAAACTCGATCTGAGGTAACTTGGAGAAGGGCATTGTGGGTAGCAGCTTATGTCGAGAGTTTTTGGTGTACGTGAGCTTGGTATTAGGCCGACTCTGTTCCGAGGGCTTGGAACCGAACCCATCAGTGATGACTGGAAGAAGATCAATAACTCAGATGGAACGTTATGGTAAGACATAACTTCTTTTTCTTCTCTGTGGTGTACCACTGTTGGTCCTGCACAGGAATGCAGATACACATTTACATGTAGCTTCCATAAATGTCACATTACTGCATGTTCCTTGCAGTTCTTCTTTAGTGTTGCATGTCTCTCCATTTTATGTAGACGAAGTGCTACTGTGCAATACAGTATTTTTTGTCCTAGTGGCTCTTAGTTTTTCTTTTTTCTGTTTTTTCACCTTATTTAAAAAAAAAATAAAAAAAGTTAGTTCAGCAGAGGAGTGACTCCATTAAAAGGTGGGTATTGTCTGTTTCATATTCTTGGACTTTTCCATCCTTTGCTGTGGTTGGTGCTTTTTTCCCATGCACTTATTGGCAGGAATTCAGAGTTGATTGTTGGTATGTCTGAAAAGTCTTTACCAACAAAACTACTTGCCAGGTATAAAATAAGGCTGGTACTTTCATACATATGGACATTGGAAGAGATGTCAGTATTTCCAAAGGTAGTTCAGAAGATGAAGGAACCTAAATAAACAGGCTTTTATCGCTTCAAATTTTCCAAATGTTCAAGGATTTTAATACCTTTTCAAGAATGGAAATTAGTAGTGGTTTGATCTTTTATGTTTGTCAAGAGTGCAGCACTCGCAGTGTCCCCAGAATTGCCCCCTCCTCTTGGGTATATGTATTACAGATATCAGCAACATGTTTAAATATGCTTGAAAATTCTTTTTTTATTGCAGGAGGATTGAGGTTTAAGGGAAGACAGGAATTGAGCAATTTATGAAATGTTGGACAAAATGAGAGTTATAAAGAAAGAAAATATGTACACACACATACAAATATTTCAAGCACAGGCAACTGATGGGTTCAGATTTGATCCCTCGGATCTAATTTGGCTGTTGCTAAAGCTCATGGCAACCAAAAACTCTCTAGCTTCTCCCTTACCCATAATGCATCAACCCCAATTACCTCAGATCTCATCTGCCGCTTCAAACAAAAGGTGCGGTCTTCCACCACTCTCAAGCGCACACCAGATAAGTTTCATATTTTCTTTCAAACCTTGTTTAATAAACCTTTATATTTTTCCCCCTTACCTTCATCTATAAATTTATTGTGGTTTTCTTACAATTCCTCATATTTCCTTCTATCCTTAGTACATTTTTTGTACCTCTCAGATGCTGTCGTAGTTCTTGTTTTTACCATTGTTTGTATTTCCATCATCCCTTTTCCTCTTTTCCTTTCTTTAAAAATATAAGTAAACTTATCTGTCCTATTCCATTGTTTGGTTAACGATGGATAAACTGGCAGGATTTAAAAAATGTATGAAGTGTGGGCACAAGCTGCAACTATCTAATCCCCACATACTATGATTCTGTTGTTTAGATCCTCTCCATTTGCAAAAAGATTGTTTTATATGTCATGGTTTTAACCTTCGTGCTTTAGTAGAGCGGAAAAATAAAATGATTCTAAAAGGTGGTCTTCCTTCAATCTTTGGAGAGGCATCTTCCAGTGTTAAGTCAAAAAGTTTAAAATTAAAAAAAAAATCCTCTTCTCCGAACCCATCTTCCTCCTCAGCTTCAGACTCCTCGAGAAAAAGGTCTCAAAAGGACCCGGTCTCAACCTTAGATCCTAAAAATCCATGAGACTGTCAACCATGATCAGATCCGACGCCACCTAAATCTGATCTGATGGAGTCAAAGCTGTGCAGACTTTGTCTGATTTGGAGTAATTGCCAGATTACTACCCAGGGCAAGGTACTCTCCATCTCTGGATTCAGTTCCTAGCAGGGTACCTTCCCCATTCTTGGAAAGACCCAGGTCACCTGCCATTTACTCCACTCGCTCTTCCAGAAGCCTCACAGAAGTAGATGTGGAGAGACTGGTGAAGAAGATACTCTGGACGCAGAGCCAGAATGGTGTTCCTTTGGTTCTCATCCCTCTGGGTCAGGAGATCCATATATCTGCTATTCCTCCATTACAGATTCCTCCTCTTACTCCTGTAGCTTTAGAGTTTTTAAATATCCCTCATCAGAGATCCCTCATCAAATCCTCTAAAGCTAGCTATGAAAACAGAATTGCAGCAAATAGTAAAGTCAATCGCAAGGCCTTCTATAGTTATGTAAAGAATCTCCATGGCAATACCCAGATTTGCTCTAAGCTACTGCACAATGGTATCTTCTATACCGAGCCAACATATATTGCAAATATACTGGCGAACAGATTCAGTGCTAACTTTACCCCCCCCCCCAAAGGACCAATCACAATACTAGTAGATTGCCAGGCACACAGTATTACTGCTGCACAAGTTAAAACAGCACTGTCCAAGGCCAAGAATACAGCTTTTATGGGACCTGACAGTATCCCTTGCTGTGTTCTACATGAACTACAGAGTGAACTGGCAACCTCACCTGTGTGCCCTCTTCAGTCACAGCCTCACCTCAGGCTTTGTCCCCACCGAATGGCACACTGTTACAGTCATCCCTCTCCACAAAGGAGGATCGACTACAGACCCCGGGAACTATCGCCCCATTAGCCTGATGAGTCTGATATGTAAAGCTATGGAACGCATCATCATGGATCTAATAAACAAGGATATAGGGAATCTCCAGTCTCTGGATCCTACACAGTTTGGTTTTGTGAAGGGTAGATTATGCCTGCTCAACTTGGTTGACTTCTTTGAGTCATTCACCAGAGCTGTGGATGAAGGTAAGGTGGTTCATACAGCCTACCTTGATCTGGCCAAGGCCTTTGATACCATTCTCCACTCAGGAATCATAGAAAAACTTACTAAGCTAGGCATCGACCCCTGTATCACTAGGTGGGTTGCAAACTGGCTCATAGATAGAACCCACAGTGTGAAAATAGCTGACTCCGAGTCTGACTGCCAACCAGTCATGAGTGGAGTCCCACAGATTTTGGTCCTGGGTCCTCTCCTGTTTAGTTTCTACTTCTATGAAGTCCAGGCCAAGACGAAGGGACTCTGGCTGACAAAGTTCACAGATGATTACAAGCTGGGAGGTATTATTAACTCCCCAAGTGATGCTGACATCCTACAGAAAGGCCTCAACGAGACCAACAACTGGTGTCAGAACCATGTCCTTAAGCTCAATGCCAAAAAATGTGTCTTCATCCTCTTTGGGAAAAACCCGGTTCCCTTGAATTACCACATTGATGGTAGTCCACTGAACACAGAAGGCATTATAAGAGGTCTGGGAACACAGGTTGACAGCAACCTCTCTTTTGACCACCACGTTGCCACTGTGGTCAGAAAGTCCTCCTATGTGGCACATCTCATTACTAAGGGTTTTGCATCCAGGAAGAAAGAGGTCATTGTCTCCCTCTACTCTTCCCTCATTAGGCCAGTCATCAAGTACAATGCCCCATTTGGCATGTACCTCACTAGACACCTGCAGCAACTGGAGAGGCCACAAAACTACCTCACAAAGAGGATCCTAGGCCTTAAACACTTGTCCTATATGGACAGACTCAAAAAACTCCAACTATTCTCTGTCTCATATCGCCTACTTAGAGGCGATCTCTGCTTGACTTACAAAGTCATGTCTGACCCAGCTCTGTTAGAAATGCTACATCTAAAGAAATCACAATCCCTCCACACCACATGCTCCAGAGGCCTCAACCTCACTACCACAATCAGCAGAACATGTTGGAGGGACAGGTTCATACCCCAGAGACTGCCCATGCTATGGAATAGACGTCCCATACATGTCAAGCAGAGCACTTCACTGGCCCTCTTCAAGAGAAATCTTGATGAGTGGATGGGCAATAGAAAATTCACCCCAGGATCACTCCAGTGGCTCTACTCGACAGAGGCACTAGGAACTAAGGTTGGGTGGCACAATGCCAGGGTAATCCTATGGTCTAGGCTTGTAAAGGCTCCAGAGCCATTAGCCTAGTACACACCTATGATCCTATATGAGTCAATCCGGATCCATCTGGCTCCAGTCTGAAGATAACTTTATCCACAGATCCAAGATCTACTCTGAGGGCTCTGATTCCATCAGATCTGGAGAGCTCCCAAAGCTGTAGTCTACCTGTCTGATCCGAAGTGTTGCATTCAACTCCGAAGCTTTTGGAGCTGTCTGTACACCTCAGACTCTCGGCACTGGATAGCTTGGCTTCAGCCACCACCTCAGAGGTTTTGCCCTTGGAACAGGGGAGGCCTACGGTTCAGGAGCTTGTCTTCTCAGATCTGACAGTCGGTCTCTCTACAAGCCTTTCTGTCTTTGAGGCTGCAAAGAGAGTATTTTCTGCCTCTACAGTTCAGATGGATCCTTCCCCCGCAGATCTTACAACCCCTGCCCTGTAATCTCCTCTTCTGATGCCTCCCCAGAGTACCCCACTGAGGAGATCCCTAAGAAGATGTGCAAGAGGAATCACTTAGACTCCCTGGAGGAGTCCATCACTAAAGAGACAGATTTCGATGAAGGCGAAGGGTTCCCACGATCACCTTATGAAGATGCCCCCTTTGGAGAACACACTAGAAATCGTTAAGCAGAGAGGTGGTTGGAAATCCAACAACCCTACGTCTGAGAAATCTGTTCTTCTGGGGGCTTTTGGTACTTGACCATCCATCTCCTGGGTGACTCCATCTGTCAATGACCTCATTGATTTGATCTCATGATGGGTGTGGAAGGACCCTGACACCATAGAATCCATTCCTCACAGACCAGATAGAATAATGACACCAGCAGAGGATAGACAGTTTTGGGGGAAGAGAGTCCCTGCGGATGCCATGGTCATTGCGGCAGTCACCAAGAAGGAACTTGTAGAGCAAAGTTCCTCTGTACATCCCCCAACAGGGAGTCACTGGCAATGGATAGATTTGAGAAGTGTGTGTATAATTCAGCGACCTTCGCTTTGAGATCTCTGAATTATTTGGTACACTTTACTAGGGTTCACAGGGATTTGATGAAGGAGTTATCAGATACCCTCTCGGGTGCTGTTTCTGATGAAGTTCAGGCATCTGTTGTTTCTCAACTGACGACCTTACAGTCCATATCCTGTTCATCCATGAGGTTGATTTCACATGTACTGGAAGGAACCTTAAGGGCAGAAATTTCAGAAGTTTCCATAAGGAGACATGCATGGGTGTGCCTCTGTGAGTTTGCAGAGCCTTTCAAGTCTTCCTTCGTCAATGCTTCCTTATGGAACGCCTTTATTTGGCTCCAAGGTAAAGGACACTCGGTCCGGGTGTGAAAAGGATGGAAAGCCTCGTCTGTCATGAGCATGTGTTTTTCAACTCCTCAAAGAACCTTTTCCAGGAATCAGTGAGGTGGTCCAAAAATGTGGGTCAAGAAGCCTCAGGGTCCTTTTCAAGACATGTGGAAGAGGTTCCCCAGAGGTAAGGAGGGAACTCAAATGGACGAAGATGCCCCTGTGGCAGACGAGGCCCATAGAACTAGGGTTCCAGAGAATCTTTCTTTGACAAACCCTACCATTTCTCCTGAAAGGAGGCCCGATTGTCCACCTCTGGAGACAGTCAGGGTACCCTTTTCCGTGCACCAGGGAGCCTGGCTAGCTTATAACAAAAGATATTTGGGTGCAGAGGATCATTTCCAGAGGATACATTATACCCTTTTCCATTTCTCCGCCAATACCAAGGAAAATCCTTGATGTTCCACCCAGGCAGAGAAAACAAGCAGAAATTCAAATATGAAAGCTGCTAGAAAAAAAGTTTTCCAAGAGGTCCCATCAGACCAGAGAGAATCTGGAACTTAGTCAAGGTTGTTTTTAATGCCAAAGAAAACAGGGGACTGGAGACTAATCCTGGATCTCTCCAAACTAAACAAAGTAGTTCAAAGAACAAAGTTTCAGATGGTCACTATTAAGTCCATTCTCCCATTTTTTGGCAAGGCTGACTGGATGTGCTCCGTAGACCTTCAGGATGAGTGCTATCACATAAAGATGAACAGATGGTCCAGAAGGTACTTACTCTTCCGGCTGGGAGGCAGTCATCATCAATTTAGAGTACTGCCCTTTGGACTCACCACAGCCCCAGGGTGTTTACCAAATGCATGGCAGTAGTAGTAGCTCATCTCAGACTGCACGGATTCCAAGTGTTTCTGTATCTAGATGACTGGCTCATTGCCACTTCAACCAGACATCAGCTCATATGTGCAAGAGACCAGGTTCTCCAGACTTTCTCTCATCTGGGGATTAGCATAACCTACGAGAAATCTCATCTGAAACAGACTCAGATTTTAAAGTTTATAGGAGCTATTCTCAATACAAAGGCAACTATTGCTTCCCTTCTATTACTGAGAGTTCAGACCATAATATTTCAAGTCAAAAAGATAATACGCAGCACCTCTGTTTCAGCTCGACTGGTCCTTCAAGCTCTGGGATTAGTGGTGGCAGCAATAACCTTAATTTCACTTGCCAGGTTTTACATGAGATTTCTACAATGAGTGTTAGCTACTCAGCGATCAATTCTTTATCAACCATTGTCTTACAAGATAAGAATCACTCGCATCTGCAGGAGAGATCTAAAATGGTGGATTCATTCAAATCAGGTTCTACAAGGTCATCCATTCATTCCCCCTTAGCCTAAAACCATAGTGACCACGGATGCTTCCCAAGCTATGATTGGGGGGGGGGGCATTATCTGGGGAAGATGGTCCAAGGCACCTGGTCGCCCATAGAGGCCAGTTAGCATGTAAATGTCCCGGAGATGAGAGCAGTGTTACCGTTGCAGGCAGGAATGCTCTCCCTTTTGGGGACAATTGCAGTACAGTCGGACAACATGTCAGTCATCTGGGACATCAGCAAATAGGGCGGAACCAAATCCTACCCATTTTGTCGCGAAGCTCTCACAGCATGGCAGTGGGTGATTTCTTCCAACTGCTTTCTTTTAGCAACGCACAATCTGGGGAAGTCCAGCTTGATAGACAAACTGAGCAGTTGCATTCTTCTACCTCACGAATGGTCCCTCAACAAAAAGGTTGCGAACACAGTCTTCTAACAGTGGGGCCAACCTTGCTGTGATCTATTCGCATCTCTCCCGAACAACAAATGCAGCACCTACTTTGCACTAACCCCCCTCCCCACAGGAAGAATCCCTGAGGGGATGCTCTACTTCATGACTGGCTTCACTGCTCTCCTTTACACATATCCTCCCCATTCCATTACTTCCCAAATTTCTTCAGAAAGCTGCAACGTTGAAGAGCAAGGTCATCCTCCTTGTCCCATATGGGCCTCGACAAATTTGGTTTCTCTTCCTTTGACCTCATCTGATTCAACCACCTTGGTTTCTGAATCCTACTCCGGACCTCCTGTCTCATCCAACAGGCATGATACATCCAGACATAGTGAATCTCAGGCTGACTGCCTGGTTCCTCCAGTTCCATTAATAGCCAGGCAACCTATGCTGTCTTGTCCTGTCCATCATATTCATTTGTTCTCCCATAGACCTTCCATCAGAAAACTATACTCTAGCAAATGGAAGAGATTTGTTTTTTAGTCTCAAAACTGTATTATTGGATTTTCTAGCACATCTTTTTGAAGAAGAACCTAGTGCTCTGCTGTTAAAGTACAATTAGCAGCTGTTTCCAATTTTCATGTTGGAATAAATGGTTTATCTGCAGCATCCCATAAGTTGAGCAAGCCTTTTTTGAAAAGCACTCTACTCTTAAGGCTAACCTTTAAAGATCCTACCCCCACATGGGACCTTAATCTTGTGCTGCAGTCTCTTACATAATCTCCCTTTGAACCCTCAGCTACATGGGAACTCAAATGTCTTTCATGGAGGACAATTTTCTTAGTGGCCATTACCTCGGCCAGAAGAACTTCTGAGATCCAAGCATTATGTTCAAAACCGCCATACTTTTTTCATAAAGACAGAGTTGTCATCCATACCAGCCCATCATTTCTTCCAAAGGTGGTGTCAGAATCCAATATAAATCAATTGATTAATTTGCTAGTATTCTTTCCCAAATTTTCTAACAAAAGTGAATACATATTACATTTATTGGATGTTCATAGACAGTTGTGTTTTTACTTACATAGAAAAAAAAAACATCAGAAATTCTGATCAGTTTTGTATCATATGTGGAACCACCATTGGGTAAACCAGTTAACAAAGTTACTGTCTGTAGATGGATAACAAGTTGCATCTCCATTGGGTATTGCTCTGACAAATCCTGTTCGAACCCGTTCCACCAGATCCATGGCAGCTTCATCAGTTTTTCAATCCAGAGTACCCATGGATGATATTTGTGCAGCAGCTACTTGAGCTACTTAGATCTGGTCTCCAGAGGAAGGACATCTTTTGGTTCTGTGGTGCTCAGGAATATCCTTCCTTGAGTCCACCCTGGAAATTAGGTAGCTGGGGACTCTGTCCCATCATTTGAGGACAGAATGAAAATTGACAACATCAGATAAAGAAGTTATGTACTCACTATAATTTTCCATCTGTGTTGTCCGTTTTCATTCTTCCTCAACTCCCCTCCCACAAACCCCCATCCTTAAGGCTTCTGCAAGAATGAGTGCTTATTGGACCTGTGTGTGCTCATGTTTTTGTATATAAGCTCCAGGTATAGCTTCTACATAATAATGTCCATCTTTTACTTTCTACTAAGGCAGCAAACAAAATCTAAGGTAATTGGGGTTGGTGCATTATGGGTAAATGAGAAACTCGAGCATTTTTTTGTTGCCACAAGCTTAGCAATGGCAGAGTCAGATCCAAGGGATCGGATCCAAACCCATCTATTGAGGAAGAATGAAAATGGACAACACAAATGGAATGTTATGGTGAGTACATAACTTCTTTTTAATATGGTTTGCTTTCTTTTCTTTTATTCTATGTGTCCCTGTGTCTTAAGTGATAATTTAGTAAAAGTGTTTAAAAAATTCTTTAATAGCCTGTTGCTCCTACTACTGTTGGAACTTCCCGACTGTCTTCTTTCCACATTGCTCTAGTTTCTTCTTGCTTCTGTTGCGATCTGCTTGTTTCCATTTTGGAAGAGCTAGTAATTCCTCAGGTGAATAAGACTGTATTCCCTCTCTCCATCCTGTTTACAACTGACTACAAAAACTTGTCAGAGCAAGTCACTGTAGCCTCATCTGAGAGTGCTTCTAGACCAGAGTTAATCCCCTTAAGGAGTTGACACAGGTCATAACTACACCTCTTTCTGTACTTTTAAATTTGTTATACAGAATAGAGATAACAGGGATGAGTTCTTATATTTCCTCAGAAGAAATTGTGTTTGTGTTTCTCCCATGATTATTCTATTTCTGGGTGTAAGTGACTTGTATTGGGCTGAGGATTGACCTATGATGTGAGTAATGCAATATTTTGAATTTGTGTGTAATTTCCATGCATCTCAGGTGAAAAAGATGGTCAGTAATCTCTATTAATTCTTTATATGGGATGGTTCCTCCTTTACCTTCCCTCCTGTGTAGCTTTAAATGGTTGAAGAGGGGTTAGTGAAGAAGGTGAGTACCAGGCCCCCTTACTGATGGAATTAACAACATGCATGTTTTGAAGCATCTTTGCTTGTATATTTTGTGATGAACCTTTTTGAAGATTTTCTGGCAAACAGTAAAGAGATTGGGCATGGCCTTCCTATTTTTTTGATCAACCACGTTTACTAAAATACTGTTTTTGTTGGTAGTAAAGGAGATGGGATCACATTTAACGTGATATTGCAATTGTAGGTGTCATATCATTTTGCAACAGGAAAACGTTTTTTGCTAGGCATATCATGGTTGGAATATCCTTTTCCTATTTTGATTTGTTGAGATTCAGAAATGCAGGTTTGATTGCTACTGAAGGAGGACAGAGTCAGAATTTCCATGTAGTAATTGTAGCGGTTGTACTATTACACAACATACGATGTGTTTGCTGGCTACATGATGGTGGTAGTCAAGCAGATGGTGGTTTAGTCAAAATAATGTGAAAATGAAGGTCAGTCATGCATCTGTGTACTGTGCATACTGTTAAAATATACAGAACTTGGAAACTGCCCAGTAATGGCAATGCAGTTTGGGTTAGTTCACCTTTCTGACTGTATGAAAAAAAAGTAATAAAAAACATTCTTGCGTTAATCCACATAAGTAACTTCAGTTTCCAGAGTTTAATGATGCAGTTTTTAACTTTTTAAATATTCTGATTTATATAAACTTCCAATTGCCAGCATTTCAGTGGTGACTTTTTTAAATGAGGAACATCTTTATTAAATTATCACTTATGACATAGGCAGTCATACATTTATATAAATGAAAACAAACCACATTGACATAAATGTAGTTGCAAACATTATACATTACTTATAACCATAGTCACTCCTAGACATTCCATAGCTTATTCAAATCCTGCCTTCTTTTAAACTTCATTCCCCCAATGCATGTATTGTTCCCATGATTTCCATTTTTTCTATGCAATTTGCACCTACCCTTTTCTAAAGATCTCGTTTCCAGTTGTTTTATTCATGTTACTATATTCACTACTAGTACAGTTGGTTTAGACTTTGATTTCCATTTTCTAGTAATTGTTTTTTGGCAGCTACCATAATTAGACTCAGCAAGGCCTTACTATATCTAGGCAATTCAAATTCTGTATCATAGCTCAGAAAAATAATTTCCTTAGTTATTCCAGTTTTACTCACCCATATTACTGGCAGAGTAGTTTATAAGGATTTTTTAAAGTCTGCCAAATCATTACTCTCCCAGAAAATGTTTCCAGTTACCTATTTCTTCTTCATCACACCTCCAACATCTGCTATCTACGTGATGAAAAATTCTTTGGAGTCTATTTGCAGTATAAAAATACCTATGTAAACACTTCCAAGCAAAGATCATAAGTCTTCTAGACTTTGTTGCATATTTGGGAGACATACATATATCCCCCCATTGTTTCTTTGTGAATTGTTTATCCAGTCTCTCTTCCCAATCCTTTATAACCTCCTCTGATTGATTCTTAAGTTATCATGCAATATTTTGTATGCTCTACAAATTATTCCTTTTTTAACAGCAGCTTCTGTACTAGAGTCCACTAAAGACTGAGTACTCATTGAAGACTGTTATCTACAAGTGGGTCGATGGAGCTCCTCTCACATTTCCTAATTGGAATGTATGCTGCAGACAAGTTACATCTGTCACTGACCTTTGGGGGCCATTCTTCAGTCTTCTGGGTCTCCTCCTCAAGCCATCAATTTTAATGGCGCTATAAATGTCATAAAAGAGAATTGTAACTGGACAGTTTGAGGTTCTTCCCAAAAGAGAAAACGTTTGTGTTACAAGCCTTGCCTACTGTACATTTAATTTCTGTATGAATGGCTACTGTATGTTACTATTCTCTTTTCCCTGAACTGCCTAACTCCAATTTGTGATTGGTTAGCGCCACATTTTAGACTACCCAATCCAAACACATTTAATTCCCACATGAATGCTGCTGTAAACCCCTCTTGCTTCCCCAGCCCACTTTATGCCTGAAAAATTGAAATAATTGTTTGAATTAAATAGTGATCTGATTAAGTGTAAGGCTAAAAGTGCTTATTTTTGTAAATTAAAACATTCCGGAAAATAAATTGGGGGTCTCCACATCTTTGCTTCATTGTGAGCTGATTATTGGGAGAAAGGAATGTAGCAGAAGAGTTATCCCGAACATTTATCAGAAGCTAACTTTATCAACTCTTATTTTTAATAGTTGTTAGCCCTGCTGCTTTTTCTCTGCAGGGTGGTTTAAATGACTACTTTATCCAGTTGGTCTGTACTCTTAACTATATACAAATATGGATGTTAGCATCCTCCTATCCATAGACTGCTTGACTCCCATTTCCATTTTGCTATCTCCAGATCTCGCATTACTCAATCCAAACTCATTTAATTTCCTGTATGAATGGTTAGTGTAAATCTCTTCCACTCCCCCATCCCATTTTTTCTGTATAAAAATGAAGGAATTGCTTAGCTTGAATAGTGATCTGATGAAGTCTAAGGGTGAAAATCCTTATTTTATAAAATAAAATACTCTGAAAAAGAAACTATGGACCTCTGTGATAATTTTGAACTCTGGACTAATAGTGAGAAGTTAACCTAGAAAGCAAGGAATATGAGAAGAATTTTCAAGAACACATATCAGGGGCTAACATAATCAACTATGTTTTTTTTAAGTGTTAGAAACCAAAACTTATGGGATAAGAGTTCAGAATCTCTCGGTGTTGCCATCACATGGTTCAGTTGATTTGCTTGTTTGGTTTTCCTATCTACTTTTCTGAAGTAAAAGCCAATACCACAGGGCAGATGACTGCAAACTAGGCACAGCCATTGAATCCACAAATAACTTAGCCATCCTGCAGAAAGGTTTGTCTCAAATAATTGGTGCTAAAATCATGGACTGAAACTAAACGCAAAAAAATTATTGTTGCTATGGGAAGCCATCTACCCCAGGAAACTACTACTTTGACAATATGCCCCTAAGTGTTGGCCCAAGGTCAAGGTCTGATCCTGATCTTCAGCCAGTGCTTGTTTGGAGTTTTCATGTTCTCCCTGTGTCTCTGTAGGGTTCCTCCTACATCCAAAAGACATGCTGAGTGTTTCCATGTCAAACTCACCAATGAATGAAGCTGTGAACAGCAGCACAGTCTCTACATGGTGCCCTTTAGGGAAGGGTTGTAGAGACCAACTGCTTTGGGCATCCACTCTGGTGTGTGTTATCCTTAAGATAGGACAACATGGAACACAGACTGCATGCTGTAGTAGGGCTATCCACTCGGTGGTGTAAAATATGGCTCTAAGTGTTTCGGTCATGTTGACTAATGTCACCAAAATTGGCATGGGCAGTTACCGGCGATAAGTACGTTGAGCACCTGGCCTTCTCCAACCTATGCCAGGAACCCATGCTAACAATGGGTGTGTGTGACCCTATTGGCCAGTGTGTACCCACCATAAAGCCTAGCAGCCTTGGTTCAATAAGCTACTGGCCGGCTGGTGTCTAGTTGCCCAGCCTGGATTACCTGGGATAGCTCTGTTGAGTGAAAGTTGGATGTAAAACCAATCAACCTGCCAAACATGAACTGAGAATTGCTACACTTAATGTAGGTTCACTGACAGGAACAGCTTAGAAGTGGATGACATGATGATACCGAGTAGGCTGGACAAACCTATATATTCAAGAGACAAGATGGAAGGGCAGTGCAGCAAAGCCACTTGGTTTGGGATCCAGAGTCTACTACTGAAGAGGCAGACAGGCTAAAAATGGTGTGGGAATTGTGGTGAGAGACAGGGTTCAGAAGGCAGTGAGGGATGTCATCAGAATTAGTAATAGACTCAAGGCAATTAAATTCTAGTGTAATGATAAGGCAGTATACCCACAGCAGCGGTGTGATTGTGAGTAAAAGAGTGCATTCATATAGCAGTTATAGGGCCTATTATATAAAGCAGGACAAGATGAATCGGTGTTGATAATGGGTGATTTGAATGCACATATTGGGAGACACAGAACAGGATACGAGGACTGCATGAGTCCACATCAGTGAGGCAACAGGAATAAAGAAGAAAAGGCCAACACATGGTTAAGAAAGAGAGACAGTCACAAGATCCCATACAAAAGTGGCCAACATGCAACTCTGGTAGATTTCCTCCTAGTAAGGAAAGGGTACTGGGATAGAATCAATGATTGCAAAGTCATCCCCAGTGAAACAGTTGGCCCACAGCATAAACCACTGGTTGCCACAATCAGCTGCAAGCAGTGGTCAGAGAAGGCTCTAAAGTCAACAGAGAATAGGCTGAAGACCTGGAAGTTGACTGGAGAGAAAGTACAACAGTCCATGGAATTACTCAGGGCTTTAGCACACCAAGAAGAGGAGGAAATAGGTGGAGGTGAAGAAGAATGGCAGTGCTTCAAAACAGCATGTGTGAGGACTACAGAACTGATACGTGGATGAGCCAGGTATGGAAATAAGGTGCATATGGAAATCTGGTGAAAGAATGCAGAAGCCCAGAAGTCATCAAAAGGAAGAAAGAGTGCGGAAAAAGTGGGAGATGGAAAAGACCAACCAGGTTAGGAAGGAATACTGGTTAGCTAAGAAAGGAGTTGCAGTAGCAAAGAACAATGCTTCAGAGGCACTGTACCAGCTTCTGGAAAGAGACTCATAAGGTGGCACAAAGAAACCATATCAGGTTGCAAGGCAAAGACAGAAAGATGAAGAAGATAGTCAGACACCTTTCTTAATAGATGCCAGCAACAACCTGCTCACCAGTTCACAGGACATCAAAGGCAGATGGAAGGAGTCTTTCCAGCAGGATCTGAATGAAGAAAACCCCACAGAAGCTGTACTGCCCTAGAAATGGCCTACGATGAGAGAAGAGAAGGAGCCCACCATAGAAGAAGTAAGAATAAGCACTAAGGAAAACAAAGTCAGGGAAAGCAGCAGGCTGAGATGAGGTTATAGCAGATGTGATAAAGATAATGGGTGAGATAGGGGAGAAATTTCACCTGAGGATACTCATAGCATTGTGGAAAGAAAGGCATTTCCCAGATGACTTGAGAATAAGTATACTAGTGCCAATGTACAAGAACAAAAGGAACATTCACAACTGTGGGTAGTACAGAGGAATCAAATTCCTGTCACATTGCATGAAAGTTCTGGAGAGGGTGATTGATAAATGGATATGCAGAATAGTAGAATGTAAAGTGGGAGATGAGCAGTTCGGATTCAGATCAGGATGCAGCACAACTGAACCGATGTTTATAGTAAGGCAGATAGTTGAGAAGAAGCAAGAGATGAGGAAAGAGTCCAACAGGGCTTTCCTAGACTTGGAGAAAGCATATGCCAGGGTCCCAAGAAAGCTGATTTGGGCAGTACTGTGGTGGTTCAAAGTCCCAGAAACACTAGTAGAATTAGAGCAGGCCATGTACAGGGACCCATTGACTCAAGTACGAACAGTGTTCAGTCTCACAGACGGGTTCCCAGTGGGAGTGTGTGCGCAGCAGGGTTCAGCTGCCGACTGGTGTTCGTACTGGTGATGGACTACATTAGCAAAATGATCAGAGGGCACAGATCAACAGAGTTGCTGTATGCAGATGATGTGGCATTACAGGCAGACTCTGAGCAAGAACTTCAGCAAAGGACAGGGGAACAAAGTGCAAAACTGAAGGCACATGGGATGAAACTAAGCACAGCTAGGACAGTAGTAATGGCAGCAAACTGGGGGAAATCAGAAAAACCTGAGAACTGAGATAGAAGGGAAGCTAGTAGAACAATTAAATAGCTTCAAGTACTGGGAGGGGTGGTTGAGGAGAAGGGAAGTCTGAATGAAGAGGTCAAAGCTAGAATCAGAGGGGCTGCAGCCAACTGGCGTAGTCTCAGTGTAGTCTATGACAGAAGAGTTCCAAAGAACCTGAAAAGTAAGGTGTACAAGACAGTGGTGCAACCAGTGCTACTGTATGATACAGAAGCCTGGATAGTAAAGGCAGAGCCTATGAGGAAGCCAAAGATGATGGAAATGAAGTGCCTGAGTATGGTAGGATGCACACTGTAGGGCAGTCAAAAAAATGAAGACAAAAGAGCAGAAGCCAAACTAGCACCAATTTCAGAAAAGCTCAAAAAAAACAGATTACGGTGGTTTGGACATATGCAGAAAAGCAGAAACAGTCTGGTGAATAAGATTTGGGACAGAGAGGAAGAACAAAGGAGGAAACGAGGTTGTCCAGCAAAAGAGGTGGATGCATTGTGTGACAGAAGATCTGCGACAATCAGGCATGAGTGTCGAAGAAGGCAGGAGTGTGGCATTGAATCGAGAGAGATTGTGACAGTTAACACAATACCCCAACCCCATGTAGAAAAAATTGAGAAAAAGGGGGATGATGATGTTGGCCCAGTTCAGGATTTAGGAACTTATGTGGACAGTGACCTAACTTTTGACAAACATATTTCTTTTGTTGTATGAAAGTCCTTATATATCGCACAGCTTACAAACAAAGGGATCTAGGGATGTCTTTGTCCCTCTTTACTCATCCACCATTAGGTCTGTCATTGAATATAATGCTCCCCTTTGGCACATATTTGTCCAAATACAACCAAAAACTGGAACGTCCACAGAGATACCTCACTTAGAAGGATACAAGGCCTAAACAACATGTCCTACATGGACAAACTCAAAGCCCTGTCACTATACTCTGTATCCTACAGAGTGCTAAAGAGGTGACCTGTGTTTTGCATATAGATCATTTTTCGACCCATTATTGATGGATTTACTGCACATCATTTGCACTCCAAATTACATCAGAAGTACTCTGTCTAGAGTTCTAAACCTCTTCTGCAACATCAACAGAATGGTCTGGAAGGACAGATATATTTCACAGAAGCTACCACTGCTGTTGACTCCCCATCCACATTACAATAAAGTTCATCCCTGTCTGTTTTCAAGTACAACTTAAATCTGTGAATGAGAAACAGATGATCTACCCCAGGACTACCCAACTGTACTACTAATGGACAGAAGCACCTCCTAAATTCTTTATCCCATGCATAGGTCTCTCCATTTTATCTGTGGTATGATGTCAGTTATTTTTATTAGGGGTAATGTATAATTATTGACCAAGGGATGGGTAAGGCCAATGTATAACCAATTGATATAGGTTATTTTTAAGCACAGAAAAGAGAAATTGGCTATGCTTAAAACGGCCTGCAAGGGGGAGGTAGCATAGTATTTGCCCATGGACCTGTAAAACAAGCTTTTGTGTAGGGGTAAGGTTGCCATATGTCCGGGTTTCCCCAGACGCGTCCTCTTTTTTGGGCTCCTGTCCGGCCGGATTTTGAAAATTCTGCAATTTGTCCGGGTTTTAAAACACGGACAAATCGCATAATTTTCAAAAAAGACACCCCTATTTCAGAGTCTTTCCTCCGCTTTGCTTTTTTTTTGATTGGCTCATACACCAGTATAAGAGCCAATCAAAAAACGGACCTCTCTTCAGTGCGGAACTGCTTGATGTTCTGGATTGAACAGAAGAGGGTCCGCTGTGCGCGTTTTTGATTGGCTCGTATACCGGTATACGAGCCAATCAAAAAGCAGAGCTCTGTTCAATGCAGAACAGCTTGATGTTCCGCATTGAACAGAAGAGGGTCCGCTGTGCCCGTTTTTGATTAGCTCGTATACCGGTATACGAGCAAATCAAAAAGCAGAGCTCTGTTCAATGCGGAACTGCTTGATCAACATTGAACAGAAGAGGGTCTGCTGGGCGAGGGTTTGATTGGCTCGTATACCGGTATACGAGCCAATCAAAAAGCGGAGCTCTGTTCACTGCGGAACTACTTGGTGTTCTGCATTGAGCAGAAGAGGGTCCGCTGTGCGAGGGTTTTGATTGGCTCGTATACTGGCATACTGGCCAATCAAAAATCCCCAAACACGGACCTTTTTTTTTTTGCTCTTCAGCCCTAACAGGACGAAATAATATGTGCTGGTAGCAGCACATATTTTCGTCCACTTTTTCATACAAACAAATATGGTAACGCTATGTAGGGGAAGCCCCCTTGCACCTCCAAAACACCCTGCTAATATTATATACCAATTCTGATGTCACAGTGCAGTGAGGAAAAGGCAAATTCTTTGATCCCCACAGTACTGTAACCTCACATCGACAATCAACTGTAGTGGCTTTTTGTCTGTGTGTGTGTGTGTATGTTTGGCTGAGATGCTCAGAGATGTATGTTCTTATTGCATGCCTAGTGCTACAGGAATCATTATACTGTAAAACAGTAACACACTGCTGTGTCTCTCTGCTGTCTTAGATAGCCACTAATTTTAAGGTCTTTGGGAGGAAGAGGTTGCACTTGGAGTGACTTCAGACCCATCTTCTGTGGATCTCAAAGACACTCCTGGAGATTTTTCTTGAAGTAACTGGGGTAAGAGACCTGTAGACAGGATAGACGTTCCTCCTTCGAGTCAGTCCTCTACCGCTGGAGCCCATGTTAAGAAAAAACAAAAAGTTAAATTAAACATTGCCCTTAAGATGGCTATTGTTGTTAAAAAAGTTGAGTTTGTTACCTTGACTAGATGGGCATTATGGGTAGTAAAATCCTGATATGTTGAAACCTTTACAGATGGGCATTCCCTTTAAAAGTATTCCTTGAGGGAACAGGATGTGATGATTCTGATTTTGACAGAGATAGGATTTCTTCTGTAAATTCTCAGGGCCAACTCTCTTGATTGTGAGGAAAACTTCAATTCTTATCCTCCTATTGAGGATTTTTCTTTTAATCAAACCATTGCCAGGATGAACAAAATGTTTTTATGGGATCAAATATATGTTCCCCTAGAATTGAGGAGATATTAAGAGATTTGAAGTTGTTGTCTTCATTTGCTCTTCAACCTGTGGGTACTCCGATCTGGCACGGAATTGACTTGGCCGCATTTCCAGCATCTGATCCAAGCTCCTCCCCTACCCATAATGCCCTTGTCTCACTCCTCCCTTCAGATCTCGTTTGCCACGCTTGTGTAATCATCATGGTCCGCTGCTATGAGCTACTGTTTTTGGGTATGTGAGTGAAATTTTGGTCTTTGAACTTCTTTATGTCTAGTTTTCTCTTTCTACGTTTTCTATCCCCCATCTGTATTGGTTAAAGCCAAAGGAAAAAAAAAACTTTCCATCACTAAGGAGTGTGTGTGCATGAGTGTGTTCTCTGTTTGGGCCCCTGTTCTTGAAAATGTCAGAGACTCCCAAACTGGGGTTTTGTAAGTGCATGGAGTGTGGCCACAAGCTTTCCACAGCTGATGACCACACTCTGTGCATTGAATGTTTAGGGGTAGCCCACCTAGAGTCCTCCTGCTTGATCAGTGCAAGGTTCAGTCCCCACGCATTGATCAATCAGAGGAACAAACTCGTACTAAAAGGCCTTCTTTCCCCCTCCTACCACCAGGGCCCAGGCCTCCTCTTCTCCTGTTACCCAGGCTTCTACTTCAGTCTCAGCCCCGCCTCTGGGACTCAACCTCCCGCCAAGAGGTCTGGGGACTGGGACAAGCACAAACACAGAGACAAGCCTAAGGAAGTGTTCCCCCAATCACTCGTCCTCAGTTGGTCCACCGGCCAAGGTCTGCTTGGCTCCCAGAATGGAGTCTCCCCTGGTCCTTTCCCCTCGTTTCTCCCCAGAGCCGAAAGAACTTTGGATCTGTTCACCGATTTTGGCATCACCTTACCACCCCTCCAGACCGGTGTCAGTGGCCTCTTCAGCCAGATCCACCCGTAGCCTTTTTAAAGCAGAGATGGACAGGATGATATGGAGATTCATCTGCACCCAGATACAGATGGGAGTCTTGTCTGCCCCCTTTCCTTCCGGAGTGGGGGGCATGTAGTCTACTTTCATACTGATTACTCCTTCTCCGATCCGACCTTCATTTTCGGAGCCCACAGATCCGAGGACCCTCTGCGTTGAGGTGTCAGCGCCAGTGGTACCTTGTACCTCTACGCTGGCCATTACTTTGAGTGGGTTGGATCCAACCAGCTTGAATTTGTTTGGCTCTTGGAGCCGTAGCATCAGTGCTGGATCTGAGGGGATGGTATTGGCTCTGAGTTCTAAGGTGCAGAGCCTTCCTCTCAAAGTCACGGCACCTGGAGGTTTGGCTCTGGCTCCCCCATTGATCCAGGGGGTTGTGGACCCGTCTGTAGCCCCTTCCTCAGCAGTTTGTTCCACTTTTGCCTTTGACATTGTGGAGAGGATTTTCTCATCCCATCGTGACCTTTGATGATCCCATCCTCGGAATCTGCCATGGCTCCCTCTGTTTCTGATGTGGATCCGGCCATCCTGCTACCTCAGGGACAGCCTGCTGCCTCTTCGCCCCAGGGAGCTCCCGCATGGGAGCCACGAGACATTGTCGTGTCCTCCCCAGAGGCACCCACTGAGGAGATGCCTCGAAAATGTACATGTAAAAGGAGACACTTAGACTCCCCTCCAGAGTCCCTCACGGAGGACACAGATTTGGAGGAAGGGGAAGGTTCCCACAGGTACTCCCCCCCCCCCCAAGGATGTCTCCTTTGGAGACATCATGGAGATCCTTAAGCAGTGAGGGAGGTGGTCTGTCCAGAAACCTAACCTGGACGAGTTGGTGCTCATGCAGGCATTTTGCACAAGACCACCTACTTCCTGGGTGTCCTCTCTTGCATTTCCACTGGTGGATCTAATTACACCTCGGGAGTGGAAGGAGCCTGACACGGTGGAGCCAATCCCCAAACACCCTGATATGATGCATAGTGCACCCTCAGATAGGGATTATCGGACCAAGCGATTCCCCTTTGATGCCATGGTGGTGGCAGCAACCACCAGGGAGGAGCTCGCTCAGGAGAGCTCCATGGTCCATCTGCCAGACCAGGACGATGGACTGTTTTGAGAAGCGGGTGTATGCTTCAGTGATGTTTTCGATGTGTATGCTGAACTATGTGGCATGTATGATTAGACTTCAACGAGACCTGGTCAAGGAGATCGCTGAGTCTACCCTGGGGTCCATGTCTGGGTAGGACAATAAGGTTTTCTTCTCTTGAATGGCCACCCTCACATCTATCCCTAACACCTCTTTGTGACTCGTCTCTCTTTCTCATGCTACTAAGGGTGCTGCCGAAATAGATGTTTCCATCAGGCGTCACTCCTGGCTCCGGCTTTGTGCCTTCTCGGAGCCCTTTAAGGCATCTTTTACTAACCCCCCCGTATGATGGTTCACCCTCTTTGGAAAGTTGGCACGTAACACTCTAGTCCAGAGCAAGAAAGACAGGAAGACACTGTCTGCCATTGGGATCCACTTCTCGACCCATCAATGATCTATTTTATGTTGTCCCTATCTCGCCTTCGTTCTTGATGTTCTGGTTCATAGGTGATCCTTGTCTCCGACTCGGCCGTATACTGTAGCACGAGAGCTTTTTACTAGCTCGAGGCTAGCCCCTATCCCAACATGCCTAGCGGTAGTTACCCAGATCTTGTTTGCCGCATGCAGTGTCGAGATTGCTCATACTGGTGCAGGCTAAGTATTTTTTTCTTGTTGCCTAAATTCTAATTTTTTAACAAAAATAGTGTTAGTTTTGAATTTATTGAGTGTTAAGAGTGTTTTCAGCTTAGATTAGCCCCTTTTCCAACCCTTCCACTGCTGTTTTTTTCTGTGGTGTTGTGGCCGTCGTTTTTCTTCAGGCCTTCCTTGTGAACCCATTTTATATTAGAGGGTTCTTCTCTTTTTTCAGCCCCACATTTTAGTTAAGGGGCCTTCTTTTCTGTCTTCTTTCTCTTCCTTACCTTTACAGGAGCAGCCGTTTAAGTTAGAGGCTCTCCTCTGTTGGGGGAGTTTGCCATTTTACGTAGTGGCTCTTCCCCTTCCTTCTTTCTTCTCAAAAAAGATTAAAGTTACAGTTATATTTATTGGTGATAGTTCTGTTTTACTGTTACTGTTGTTATTCTTGGTGTCTGTTGTAGTTTTTTTGATAGTATGTCTAAGGATCCCACCAGAGAATCAAACCCTTCAGGTTTTCAGGTTTTAAAAAGTGTGACTCGTGCTGCCAGAAGATGTCCCTTACGGATGGGCACACAAGTTGTGTTTATTGCTTCGGGGCAAGGCTGTCCACTTGCAGGGCTCAAGTTCCATATGTCATGCCTTTTAGTTCTTGGGTCCCACAGGAGAGGAAAAATAAGCTGATTTTGCGTGGCTTATTGAAGAGTCCCTTTGATGCTTCTACTGAGGGTAATCAGTCAGTCAAAAAACAGGACAAGTCTGTTGTGCCATCTTCCTCATCGGCTCCGATTTTGGAGTCATCTAAAGTAAAGGAAAAAACAAGTTTATCGGATCCAAGTGTTTCCGAAAAAGCTGTTTCTCCGGCATCTCCATCCGGTCAGGACTCACAAGAGAACAAGGTCTCCCACTCTGGAATTGGTGCAGTCTGTTCCACAGTCCCCGCTTTTGCGATCTGTGGCAGGCAGTCATCGGCCTTCCACCCATTCCTCTTGGTCATCCAGGAATCTTTCGGATGATGATGTGGAGAGGGATCTGGGGGCTGATGTTCTCTCGTCGGCTCCAAGGAAGGAAGTGGCATCGGACCCCTGTCCAACCCCGCTCTCCTTCTCGGAGCTTCGGCACAGGTGAGCTCAGCTCCTACATCGGACTCGGAGCCATCGCCTTCGGTTTGGAGTATATCTCCGGTCTATTCGGAACCAGGGACTCCTTTGGCCCAGGCACATGGTGCCTTTGAGGTGATGAGGAGTGTGCTGTCCTCTGAGACCGCTCCACCCTCGGCTTCATTGGCTCCTACTCCTTCGGTGCCAGTGTCTGCCTCCGAGACTCCTCTGCCCCCAAGCGTAGGGAACCTATACTCCATGACGCCCCATTGGGTGACCCCACCTCTTCTGAAACCTTTCCAGAGCACCCCTCAGAGGAGGTCCCTCAGAAGAAAAAATGCAAGAGGAAGCATTTGGACTCCCCTGAGTCCATCACTTCAGACACGGACTTGGAGGACTCAGAAGGGTCCCCACGGTCCCCCTCTGAGGATGTCTTTTTCAGAAATCCTGGAAATCCTTAGAGGAGTGGCTGGAAGTCCCTTGACCCTTCTGAGAATGAGTCTGTGTACCTGGATGCATTTGGTTACCGACCCTCCACCTCTTGGATGTCTCCACCTTTTGACCCACTGCTGGCCCTACTGAGTCGGAAGGCGTGGAGATCTCCAGAGACTATGGAACCAGTTCCGAGGAGGCCCAATAAATTCATAACTGCTCCAGATGATAAGCGTTTTCTATCAAAGGGTGTGCCTGTTGATGCTATGGTGGTGGCAGCAGCAGCCACCAAGAAAGAACTAGCAGAGGCTTCTTCTTCTGTCCATCCACTGAACAGAGAGTCCCATATGATGGGCAGGTATGGGAAGCAAATGTTTTCTTCAGCGGTCTTTACTCTCAGGTTGCTGAATTATTTGTCCCATTTTACACGCCTTCAGAGGTATCTCCTAAAGAAGTTGGTAGATGCCCTACAGGATCATACAGCTGAAGGAGCTGCAAGCAAGGCGACCTCACAGCTTGCAACCTTGACTTCTGAAATTAATTCCTCCATGTGGCTGATGTGTTACGCAGCAGATGGAGTGAGTAGGCCAGCAGGCACAGGAGTTGCCTTGCGTAGACATTCCTGGATGCGCCTTTGTCAATTTGCGGCACCCTTCAAGTCCTCCTTTACCAACACCCCCTTAGGTGGCTCGTTGTTCGGGCCTCAGGTAAAAGAAACTCTTACCAGGTGTGAACAGGATGGCAAAACTCTCTCTGCTGTGGGAGTACATTTTTCTGCTCCCTCCAGACATTATCCCAAAGGTCAGAAGAGTGGAAAGATGTGGTTCCGAAAATCTCAAGGAGTTATGCCTGACAGACGTGAAGAATTTTCCCCCAGGGGTAGAGGGGGACATAATAACGGGAGGCGCTGATCTCATGGCAGAGGGTTCCACAGAATCAGGCTGACAGAGATACTTTCTCTGGCAGGCCCTTCCAGCGCTCCTGAAAGGAGGCCCGTCTGTCCGCCTCTGTTGGCAGTCATGGGCAGATTATCCTTGTACCCAAAAGCCTGTTGAACAATCCCGGAAGATACATGGGTACTATCGATAATATCCAGGGGTTACAAAATTCCCTTCTCCCAAAAACCCCTTACAAGAAAACAACAGTCAATCCCAAATGTTCCACCCAGTCTTTGGGATCAAGCAAACCTAGAGGTTCAAAGGTTGCTAGAAAAAAAACCCATCCAAAAAGTCCCCGCAGACCAAATCGAATCTGGCGCTTACTCAAGGTTCTTTTTAGTTCCAAAAAAGACAGGGGACTGGAGGCCCATTTTGGATCTCAGCAAACTGAACAAATCAGCCAAGAAAACAATGTTCCGGAGGGTAACACTGCAGTCCATTCTTCCCTTTTTGGGTCAGGACAATTGGATGTGCTCTGTTGCTCTCCAGGATACGTACTACCACATAAAAATGGACAGACGATCCAAGAGGTATCTATGCTTCTGGCTGGGAGCCAGTCATTACCAGTTCAGAGCTCTGCCCTTTGTTCTCACCACAGCCCCCAGGGTGTTCACCAAATGCATGGCAGTAGTCACGGCTTACCTGAGGCGTCTAGGATTCCGGGTGTTTCCATATCTAGATGACTGGCTCCTCACTGCTACCACCAAGCATCAACTGATCGAGGTACAGGAATGGGACTCCATTATTCACACGTGTACACAACTAGGTATCACCATAAACTACAAAAAGTCTGCCTTGTTGCTTTGTCAGTATATTTCATTTATAGGGGCAGATTTAGACACAAGGGCCATGATAGCAAAGCTGATTCACGAAAAGGTGTTCACCATTCATCATCAAGTTTCAATCCTCTTGGCAAACGAGAATTCAGGAAAGATTTGTCCTCAAGGTCTTGGGTTCGATACCGGCGTGCTTCCACATGAGAATTCTCCAGTGGCTTCTTTTCGCTTAGTGGTCATTCCAGGATTTGCCAATGTCACATCAGATATGGATCACGGAGTCTTGCAAGAAGGACTTAGCATGGTGGCTTCACTCCCCTCTGGTATCAATGGGCAGACTGTTTCTAACCCCCTCAACCCGTAGCCACAGTAACCATGGACGCTTCTCAAATAGGGTGGGGGGGCATTATCTGGGACAGACTGTTCAAGGGACTTGGCAGGAACATGAGTATCACTTGCACATCAGTGTCCTAGAGGTGAGAGTGGTGCTTCTGGCGTTGCAAGCACTTCGAGACTCTGTACCTACAGGGACTAATGCAATTCAGACGGACAATATGTCTGTAGTATGGTACTTCAACAAACAAGGCGGAACTAGGTCTTATCCCTTGTGTTGCGATACTCTATGAGTTTGGCAATGGGCGATGTCTTCCCAGTGCTTTCTGGTTGCAACTCACATCCGGGGGAAATCCCAAAGTAATAGTGGACAAGCTCAGCCGGGCTATCCTGATGTCTCACGAGTGGTCCCTGAAACAGGAATTTGCGGACTTGATTTTTTGCAAATGGGGCCAGCCATGCTGCAATCTGTTTACCACCCCCCTCAACAACAAATGCAGCAGTTACTTTGCCCTAGTCCCACCACCAGGACAGTCACCCAGGGATGCACTTGTTCACGATTGGCCCCCGGGACTGCTTTATGCCTTTCCACCATTTCCCCTGATCTCCAAGGTTCTTCAGAAAGCACAGTCATTGGGTTGCAAGTTAATCCTCATTGCCCCTTACTGGCCTCGTCAGATATGGTTCCCATTCCTTTAAGTTATCTGCTTCTTGTCCACTGAAATTTCTGACTTGGAAGACCCTTTTCTTAATTGCCATTACCTCAGCTAGAAGGGTTTCAGAATAACAGGCCTTATCTATTCATCCCCTATACTTGATTTTCCACAAAAATAGGGTTTCTCTTAGAATCAACCCCTCTTTCTTACCTAAGGTGTGTTCTGACTACAATTTGAATTAGTCCATAGAGCTTCCAGTTTTTTCCCCAATCATGACAATAAGGCAGAGTATAAGCTCCTTCAACTGGATGTTCATAAACGGTTACATTTTTATTTACACAAGACCAAAGACTTCAGAAAATCCGACCAATTGTTCATATCCTTTGCGGATAATAAGAAAGGTTGTTCAGTCTCAAAGGTGACTTTATCTAAGTGGCTTTCAGACGCTGTAAAATACATTTACGATTTGTGCAATAAAAAACTTCCGGGAAAAATTAAAGGACACTCAACAAGGGCCTTTGCTACCGCTATTGCTTTTCAAGCCATACTGCCTTTGGATTTGATCTGTGCGGCAGCTACATGGGCTAATCCTCATACCTTTATCACTCGTTACGAAGTAGATGTGGCCTCCTGGAACAGGGAATCCTTTAGCTCCATGGTCCTGAAGAGTTTTTTTCCAGTAAGCCACCCAAGAATCAGGTGCTGGGGACATGGTCCCAAACAGCAAGAACAAAGGCGAGACAGGGACAACATAACAAAAAGAAGTTATGTACTCACCATAATGTTCCATGTTTGTTGTCCTAGATCTCGCCTTCCTTCTTGTGTCCCACTCTCCTTCCCCCTTCCTGGAGGATCGAGAGGAATTCCCCTTTATTGGCTACACTGGCTGAGTTTCCCTTTATCATGCCATTTAGTTAGTCCTAGTCTCCCCTTCTTACTCTTGCTGATGGTTATACCTTTATATGCAGGTGTTCTCTTATATGTAAATAGAGTATTTTTTTCTGCCTGTATGGTCCAGTGCTGGGTTATCACAAATGAGATCTGAGTAACTACCGCTAGGCATGTTGGGATAGGGGCTAGCCTCAAGCCAGTAAAATGCTCTCAGGCTATAGTATACAGCCGAGTCAGAGCCAAGGGTGAGCTCCGAACCCAAACAGCAAGAAGGAAGGCGATATCAAGGACAACAAACATGGAACGTTATGGTGAGTACATAACTTCTTTTTTTCAAGGAATCAGCGTGGGGCAAGAAGATGTGGTTCCGGAAATCTCAGGGCTACTCCCAGGACATTCAGGATTCACCATCCCCCACAGCCTCACAGGCAGAGTGGGATTTGACAGACACCGCCCCCGTGGCAGAGGGAGTCCGAGGAATCTGGGGTCTCAAGAGCCTTTCTTGGACAGACCCGCACAGCAGCCTGAAGGGTTGCCTGGCTGCTTGGCTCTGGCAGCAGTCCGAGGACACCTCTCGCTACACCCAAAGGCCTGAGAGTCAATCACGGATGATCGTTGGGTATTGCAGCTCATATCCAGAGGCTATCTAATCCCCTTCAATCAACTACCTTTCACACCCAAACACCTACTGGATGTTACACCCACGCAAAGGAAGGAGGCAGCATTGGAAATTGCAAAGCTGCTAGTAAAGCCAGTCATCCAACCTGTACCCCCAGACCAGTCTGGATTAGGCATTTATTCCAGATTATTTTTAGTGCCAAAGAAGATGGGGGACTTAAGACCCATTCTGGATCTCTCTATTATAAATCTATCAGTTGCCAAGACAAAATTCCAGATGGTCACTCTTGAAACTATCCTGCTCTTCCTGCAGGAGAATGATTGGATGTGGTCCAGTCGACCTTCAAGATATGTACTACCACATCAAAATGAACAGGCACTCTCGGAGGTTTCTCCTTTTCTGGCTGGGGGCCAGTATTTACCACTTCAGAGTGCTCCCCTTTGGTCTCACTACAGCCCCCAAGGTTATAACCAAAATCATGGCAGTGGTAGCGGCTCACCTACAACTGCGGGGATTCTAGGTGTTCCCCTACCTGGATGATTGGCTGCTTGCTGCCTCTTCCAGGTATCGACTCTGTCAAGCAAGGGATTCCCTTCTGCAATTAGCCCACCAGTTGGGTATAACTATCAGTCTCAACAAATCCCTACTGGCTCCGGTTCAAGTGATAGATTTCATTGGAGCTTGGTTGGACATAATTCAAACCAGGGTCTTTCTAACCTCAGAGAGAATCCAGTTTCTAAAACTACATGTCCTCTGTATCCTTCAAGCTCAATTGCTGATGGCGGAATTGGTATTATGGGCATTAGGGTCCCTGGTGGCCACGATCATCCTCTTGCCCATGGCCCAATTGCACATGAGGGTACTTCAATGGACTCTTGCAGTTCAATGGTCCTTGCTAGATCTTCTGTTGTCTCACCCTATTTGAGTATCTCGGTGATGCAAGGACTCTCTTCTATGGTGGATTCATTCCCAGGATCTTCTTCGGGGTCGCCCTTTTCTTCTGCCTGCCCCTTTAGCCACAGTGACCATGGACACCTCCCTACTTAGGTGGGGAGGCATTAACATCCTAGAGATGAGGGCAATGCTCCTAGCGTTGCAAGCTCTGCATACCCATCTTCCTCTCAGGACGATTGCCATCCAGACAGACAATATGTCAGTGGTCTGGTAGATCATAAAACAGGGGGGAGCTAGGTCTTATCCCCTGTGTTGTGAGGCTATGAGAGTGTGGGAATGGGTGATCTCCACTGGCCATTTTCTGGTGGCAATGCACATTCCAGGGAGGTACAACATTCTAGCGGATAGGCTCAGCAGGTCTATCCTGATGCCTTACGAATGGTGTCTGAATCCTTTGGTAGCGAAACAGATCTTTCTCAAGTGGGGTCAACCTTGCTGCAATTTCTTCACCCCTCCTTCCAACGAGAAGTGCAGTGAGTTTTTCATTCTGCACCCCCCCCCCCTCAGGGAGAAGCCCCCAGAGATGCTCTGGTTCATGCTTTGCCCACCAGTCTTCTGCATGCTTATCATCCTCTATTCCTAATCCCGAAATTTCTTCAGAAAACTCGCAAGTTGGGGAACTCTGTTATCCCAATTGCCCCATTCTTGCCTCACCAAATCTGATTCCCTTCTCTGTGGTCTCATGTTGTGTGTCCACCCTGAACATTCAATCCAACTCCGGATCTCATCTCTCATCCCTCAGGGATTCCTCACGCAGACCTGGTCAGTCTGAAGCTCACCGCTTGGCTGCTCCAGTTCCCATGATAGTCAGGACTCCAGGATTATTTTCACTGGTCAAAAGGATTTTGGTTGCAGCTCATAAATCTTCTACCAGTTAGGTTTATTTCAGCAAGTGGAAATGTTTTTCTATTTGGGCACCTCAGTGTGATTTAGACCCCATTCACTGCTGTGGTTCCAGTGATTCTAGAATTTTTGGCAAGCATTTTTCATCAAGGTGCCAGTTCTTCTACAGTCAAGGTCCAACTGGCAGCTATATCTAACTTTCATGTAGGCAATAATATGGCTTCTCTGGCTTCTTCTAAACTTTGTAAAGCTTTTTTTGAAAGGTACCTTTTTACTTCATCCCCACCCATTAAGGACCCAATGCCTCCTAGGGACCTCAGACTAGTTCTGCAAGCTCTAGCCTCATCCCTCTTTGAACCTGCAGCTTCAGTGGATTTACAATTCCTGTCCTGGAAGACTGCTTTCTTGGTTGCTATTACATCAGCCAAAAGGGTTTCGGAGCTTCAAGCATTGTCGGTCAAGCCTCCTTATTTGACATTTCATAAGGACAGGGTTTCCTTGCTCACTAATCCCTCCTTTCTTCCCAAAGTGGCTTCGGAATCCAACATTAATCAGGTGATTAACCTCCTAGTTTTCTTCCCAAACTTTCAGAGTAAGGGGAGTGCAAACTGCACTTGTTGGGTGTTCATAGACAGTTACATTTCTATCTGCATAGAACTATATCCTTTCGTAAGTCTGACCAACTCTTTATTTCATATTCTAAGCCCTTTCTGGGGAAAGCAGTGTCGAAGGTCAGCATCGCTCGTTGGCTTTCCCACTGCATTACCCTGGCATATTCAGCTAGAGGTTTAACCCTGCCAGGTCATATCAAGGCACATTCCAGTAGATCTATGACTACATCAGCTGCTTTTTGGTCCAGAGTTTCTGTGGCTGCTTGGGCTTCTTCACATACTTTCATTGCACATAACAAGTTGGACATTCTTTCCAGGAACAGGGCATCCTTTGGCTCTGCCATGCTCTGGAATATCCTTCCATGAGGACCTCCGAAGTGTTTAGTAGCTGGGGACTCAGTCCAACAGGTTGAAGAGCAAATGACAACTTCAGATAAAGAAGTTATGTACTCACAATAATGTTCCATCTGAGTTGTTGCTCTTCATTTGTCTTCAACCTGCCCTCCCTTCTAGCGCCCTGCCTTACGTAGGCTGTGTGGTGGTTTGGTCAGAAAAGATATAGTCACCACATGGGCATACCTTTGTTCTCCTCTTCTCGCTTCTGGAGACCCTTTGTTACGGGATAAGGTCTTGGGCCAGATTGGGATACTATGGTTAGCAGCAAACTTGATCTGAAGGGAGGAGGGAGATAGGGACATTATGCGTAGGGGAGGAGCTTGGTGCTCGGATCAGATGCTGGAAGTGCAGCCAAGTCAGATCCATGCTGGATCAGAGTACCCACAGGTTGAAGATAATTGAAAAGTAACAACTCAGATGGAACGTTATGGTGAGTACATAACGTCTTTTTACAAATGTATGTAGTTCACTCCTGTTATATTGATCGCCCTATTGAATGCTGTCTGTTCTCATCCTGATACCCAGCTGTCAGTCCTTAAAAAGCAGATGCACTATATAAGGTACCTCAGGCTAATCTGTTTTTTTCTTTCTCCTTTGGTTAGTCCCAGTTTTCATTTTTCCAGTGCCGCATACTGTCAAATAACCGGTGCTCAGTACCAACCCTTCAGGCTTACCTATGCAAAAGAATGTTTTCTTCTTCCACTTCAGCCTTACGAATTCTGAATTACCAGGCATATATGTGGAAATTTATACTCTGTCATATAGACAATTTGAGGAATTGGCCTCAACTCTTCCTGAGGAAGAAGGCTCTTTTTTTAAACCAAACTGTTTCTACCCTTTCTTAAGCATCTAAACATGCTTTGAAGAGTATGTATGATTATGTAGATGCTGTGCCTATGGCCACTGCTACTGCTAAAGTGTTGAAGATATGATTGGGTACATAAACCAAATGTTTGCAGATGAGGTAAAGTCTGAAATGTTAGATTCGGCTATAGATAAGAAAGTATTGTTTGTCTCTTATGCTACCCAAGTACTCAAGACAATATGATGAGAGAGAGAAATTCATTCAGGGAGTTCCTACAATATTTAATGTAACCCAATGCAGATCTTACAGGTCTCCATCCTACATAAAAAAAAAAAAAAAAAAGAAAAAAAAGCAGTCCTTTTCTGGCGCACAAATTGTAAAAAAAAAAAAAAAAAAAAAAAGAGATGGTATCAATATAAAACAAGGGTCTTTGTAGTAAAAGAAACAATCCAACAGTACAGAATGACTATGCCAGCATTACATTACCTCTTCCCTCTTTACCAGCCAGTATCTCTACAAATCTGTCTCAAAAACTGTTCCCTTTGGCAGAATATTTTTTGGACTCCCTTTGTGGTAAAAGTAGTGCAGAAGGTTTACAAATGGCAACTAATATAAAAACCTCCTTTCAGCAGGAATACCTCCCCAGCCTACAACCAGACAGACATTTTCTGAAGGTTCTTCAGTCTTTACACACCCAGGGAGTTATAGAACCAGTGCCTTTTAAATTAAAAGCTTATTTTCCTGGATGTTTATGGTATCACCCATGTTGCTTGGTAACTCTAGACCTAAAAGACGCTTACTACCATATTCCCATAGCGATAGGGTTCAAGAAAGTTCTACGTTTCTCTGTTTCTGGGTCACTTTATCAGTTCTCGACATTAACCTTAGGTTTTTCTCCAGCTCCAAAGGGGCATTCACAAAATGTCAAGCCACAGTCATAGCTTATTGCAGATCTAATAGTATTCACATCTTTCCTTATTTAAACTAATTGCTTATCTTTACAGAGTCTTTATCCAGATGTCTAGAGTCATCAACACAGGTTATGTTTCTCTTGACCAATCTGGGCTTCCAGGTAAATATTGCAAAATCCTCCTTTACTCCATCTCACAGGATTATGTTTCTGGGATGCCTTATAAGCTCTTCTTTTAAAAAGGCATTCTTAACACAAGATAAGGTGGAGTGTTATCCAGAATTTTCCTGAATTTCTTCAGTCAGTCTCAGACTTATACAAGTGAATTTCTTACATAGCCAGCTTTAGGCACCAGCAAACCCTGCAGTCACTGTGGGCCCCCCAACCACAGCAAGTTATCTTGCCTTGATATTTTGTCAAACCAATAAATGTTAGTACAGCTGTCTTGTATACTTAATAAACCAGGTGGGTAATCACTCTTATTTACACCTCTTTTAAAAATTCAAAGATTTCTCTGGTTATAGTAACTGTGTGTTATCAAGTAACAGGCTTGAAAATTTCAAATTAAATATTTTACCACTGACATACTTCCCCTGGCTTAGGTAAAACCTGCTGGTGGATATTCTATCCAGTAAAACTAGCAACATATCCAGCTTTTTGGGTACCTGTACTACCCATGGCTGCAGGGGGCACCCTAAATCATCCTTGACTGTGTGGGGACCCCCACAAATGCTGCTGCTGGTTGAGGAAGTATGATGAGAAAAATGTATTAATTTCCTGATTATGCTCTTTAACCTGTACAGGGCTGTGATATGACCCTGATGAGATAAAGCTGATAATGAACATGAGCAAGGTAAGCACTAGACAGGCCCAGCAGCTCAGAGTGACTGATCTCAGTGCAAACCTTGTATTTTGAGAAGATCTGATGCTTCTAATCTTCAAAGATGTTTTTTTCAGGGAGTTTTGTAAATACTGGCAGAACACCAGATACTATAGCTGTCAACTTCTTTGCTGAATAATTCAGCGCAATGTCAAAAATAGCAGATTAAAGGCTCAAAATCAGGAACACATTTTAAATATTACTCTAATTCACTTAAAAAGTTAATTGCATAACATCATTTGCATCGGTTTTCATTTTGTGGACAATAAAAAGTATAAAACCCAATGTCTAAATTTATTGACCGTCTGTAATCCTGAGTGACTTACCAGTAAATCAAACTTTGTACAAAGGACAGAGCAAAATTATGAGCAAAATCAGGGAAGGTCTATGAAATTGAGGACAGTGCTAAGCAGTAGTCACCTTTCTAGTGTGGCAGTGCCAGTATTGCACAATTATTTGCTGAAATAAGTACACAATTAGTGTTCCTAAAGCTTATGCTTTTGTGTGTGTGTTTATATGTAAAAAAATATTTCTGATTTTTATCTCTTCACACACCAAGTAATGCCAGGACGTATATATTATTCTTCTGGGTATCAGTAAAAATGCAGCTAACAAGTAATTATATTTCAAAAGTAAGATATAAAATATATCACAGAACATTCAGGCATTTAGATCATTTAGCAGTCTGATGACCCCCACTCCTCAGACTGTATAAATAGATACAGGGGGCTCCCTTAATCATAGCATCTGTTTGGGCTCCCCACAAAAGCTTTTGCTGGTTGGGGAAAAATGAGGAGAAAAAATGGATTCATTTTCTGATTACGCTCTTTAACCTGAACAGGGCTGTGATTTGACCCTGTTAGGATAAAGCTGATAATGGTCCCTGCTCTCAACCACACCCATTCTAAATCCAGCCCTGTCCAGATGTGTGTGTACAGAAAGCTGCTGTAAGTGATATTGGGGGGGGGGGGGGATTGTGCTGTGATTTACTACTTTAGTTTTCATCACAGTCAAACCTTAGAGGTGTGCAAATGAGGTTATTACAGCTCATGTTTGGGCTGGGGACAATGTGGTAATTTTTTTTTGTTTTCTCACAAGAGATGTACAAAGAATGTTGTTTTAACATGTAAGAGAAGTGTACTGTCTAGGAGCAACAAAGTAGAATATGCTGCTATAATAATTTATTTATTTTTTTTTTACTTTTCTCACAATCACACATCAGGCACATGTACAGGTGGCTGCCTTAGGGGTGAAGAGGCATGTCTTGTTCATGTATGTCAGCTGCACTTGAGATCCATGATAGTGGTAATTTGACCTTCTGCATTCATCCCAGTCTAATACCAGAAGGATGCATAGGCAGTGACTGTCTTTTCTGGTGTTTTAGGGAAGCAAGTAGTATTCTCATTTAGGACCTGTGCATCTTCACAGCAATAGGCTTGTTAGTTTATTGTGATCTGTATTGTCAGCTTTGAGTACTAAGCCTTGGACACAATGTTTGTCTTCCTTGAAAGAAAAGAATAAGACTGAGATTCTCTTCTTACTCACGATTTTAGTCTAGGCCACCACTGGATTAAAAGGTTGGGAAAATGCCCTAAAATACATCTTAAAGTAACTATAACCCCTATGGCTTCTGTGGGCACTGGTTTAATTGAGTTATTTCCTAAATCGTTATTACTGTGCTATGTGGTCAGGAGGTGCATTTAAAGGATGCAAGGAAAATGCAAGCTGAACAGCAACACTGAGTTTCTTTTCTTAATCATAATTTCTGTTAAAGCCATCATTGGATGAAAAGGTTGTGTTAAAAGAAAAAAAAAAGAAAAATGCACTTCAGAGCATATATAAATATGTTATGTAGTCCAATCTCGCCTACATTCATACCCGTGGGGTTCGGAGCCGAATGTCAGCTCCGACTCGGCCATACTCAAAGTCTTTCAATTGGCTGGGCTAAGATGGTATCACATGCTGCACTGCTCTCTATCCCCAGATCTCGTTTGCCTCTCATGTAGCTCAGACGTGGTCGCGCTCTTGGCTGTGGCTAAGTACAATTTCTTCTTTATAGCAGAGAAGTTTTTTGCAAAAAAAAAAAAAAAAAGTTATTTTCCTAGCTATTTGTCTATGTATCTTGAACTGTGTTGTGGAAAAGTTGTTTTTTCTTTTAGTGTGTTCTTGTGGTATCCTACTAGCTGTTTCCAATGGGCTAGGCCCGTTTCAGTTAGAGGACGTAGTCTGTCCCCTTGCTTACCTTGTGTGCTAACTTTTTTCCCTTGGGCTAAAACCGTTTAGGACCATTTTAGTTAGAGGTCTTTGTGGTGTACTGTTTGTTTGTTTCTGTTCCCGCGCTTGTGGCTGATTGACCGTTGGTCTGGTTGTTGAATTAGTTACTCGGTGTTTGTGGTAACTGTGTCTAAAGATACTAAGGAGCATAAGCCCTTGGGCTTTAAGAAGTGCACCAAGTGTAGTTATAAGATGTCCATCACTGATAGACACTCTGTTTGTGTACTGTCTGGGAGCGATTCACCTCCAGGAATCATGTAGTCTTTGTCATGCTTTTAGCCCACGTGTTCTTCAGGAAAGGAAGAACAAATTGATTTTGAAGAGACTTCTGAAACCCTCCTTCGTGGAGGGTTTGGAGAGTGCTTCCAGCTTTAAGTCTTCTCCATCAAAAGCTAAATCTTCCAAGGCTAAAAAGCGATCCCCGGCTCCATTAGTATCCTCAGAGCTGCCGGAGAAAACAGCTAAATCTTCAGTGACATCCTCGGCTCCATTGTCCTCGGGACCGCAGGAAGTGTCAGTGTCTATGGAACCTGCTTCGGCTCCGATTTTCTGGAGCCTGTTCAGAGCCGGTCGCCTAGCATTAGGCCGGTATCTCCTCCTCGCAGGTCTCCTTCAGAGAGGAGGTCTCGATCTCCTTCCCTATCCTCCAAATCCTCCAGGACCTTATCAGATGTGGACGTCGATAGAGTGGTGCAGAGACTTTTTCAGTCACCAGTACTGGCTAAATTGTTTTCTGCTCTGACCCAGTCGGCTCCGGAGCTGGTCCCTCTACCTACATCGATACTTCCTCCTCCGAGCGCATCTCAGCTTTCGGAGGCGGAGTGCTTGGCTCCGTGTGATGTCCCTAGGTCAGTTCTGACAGCCCCTCCTGGCTTATCGGTTCTGACGTCAGCTCCGACCCTGTCTGCGCCATCCACGCAGTTCAGGACACAGGATTTCTCGGTCGGACCCGAGGGAGAGGCTTCAGGACATCTTTTGGCTCCTAGTCTCCCTCTCGGTGCTTCGGCACAGAGAAGCCTGACTCCTGTCTCGTCTTCGGAGGCTGGTCGATCTTCGGACCCGGGAGGACCAGCTTTCGAAGCCATGTGGAGCGCGCTGGCCAGGTCGTCAGTGGCATCATATGGTTCGGTCACTCTGCCCCTACAGCACTGGTGCAGGTCTCTGATCGCCTTCGATCTCTTAACAGCGGAGCCCCAAGGCCTCAGGGTACCCCCACGAGTGGTCCCCATATTTCTGAGTGCCCCTCAGAGTTTTTGCCTGAGGAGCCACCCAGAAAGAGAATGTGCAAGAGGAAGCACATAGATTCCCAAGATGAGTCTCTCATGTCGGACACCGACCTCGAGGAATCGGAGGGGTCCCCTAAGTCATCCTCTGAGGATGTTTCTTTCTCTGACATCCTAGAGATTTTGAAGCAAAGAGGTGACTGGCCATCCAATGCTCCCTCCGAAGAGGAGTCGGTGTTTCTGAAGGCCTTTGTGCTCAGCCCTCCGCCTCCTGGGTGTCTCCACCCTTCGATGAGCTTCTGTATCTGGTTTGTCAAAGGGTGTGGGAAACCCCTGACTCTGTGGAACCAGTCCCCAGGAGACCCAATACATTTTTGTCTGCCCCTTCTGATAAGGAATTTCTATCCAAGGGAGTCCCTGCGGATGCCATGGTGGTGGCAGTGGCCAACAAGAAGGAATTGGCTGAGACTTCTTCCACCATCCATCCCCCTAACAAGGAGTCTAGGACTATGGACCGGTACAGGAAGCGTACATTTTCTTCGGTGGCGTTTACTTTGCGGTCACTGAATTACTTATCACACTTTACACGGCTCCAGAGAGATCTAAAGGAGCTTGGAGATACTCTAACGGGTAACGTTTCTGAGGCGGTGGCTCAGAAGGTCAACGCTCAGATGTCTACCCTCAATTCTGTTGTGAACTCCTCCATGAGGCTGATCTCTCACGCAGCCGAGGGAGCGAGTAGGGCAGCAAGTTCAGGAGTCGCTGTTAAGAGACATGCCTGGATGCGCCTTTGTCATTTCACGGAGGCCTTCAAGTCTACATTCATCGACGCCCCGTTTAATGGATCCTCTTTGTTCGGAACCAAGGTGAAAGATACTCTCACTAGGTGCGAGCAAGAGGGGAAAACTCTGTCTGCCGTAGGAGTCCGTTTTTCCCTTCGCTCTAGGCCTTATCCCAAGGCCCAGAGGGATGGGAAGATGTGGTTTAAGAAATCACAAAGGTTTTTTTCCCGATGCACAAGGTGAGTCCCCCTCCAGAGGCAGAGGAGAGGGTGATTATTCAGGTAGATGCTGCCCTAGGGGCAGAGGAGGCCCTCGTAACTCGGGAGACCGCGATTCCTTTCGTGGTTCATGCTACCGCCACTCCTGATGGGAGGCCCGACTGTGCGTTTCCGGAGCCAGTCGTGGGTCGAATCTCACTATACCCGGAGGCCTGCCAAGGTATCACCCAGGACCAATGGGTTCTACGAATAATTTCCGGAGGATATGTAATTCCCTTCTTGTCAACTCCTACTCCAATCAAGAAAATCCCAGATGTTCCACCCAGTCAAAGGGATTCCGCAGCTTCAGAGGTTTCAAAGCTGCTAGAAAAAGGAGCCATCCAACATGTCTCCTCAGACCAGATCGGATTAGGGACTTACTCCAGATTCTTTTTGGTGCCGAAAAGGACAGGGGACCTGAGACCCATTTTGGATCTCAGCCAATTGAACACCCATGTGCAAAAGTCAAAGTTCCGAATGGTCACGTTGCAATCTATTCTCCCATTGTTGGGAAAAGAAGTGTGGATGTGCTCCATCCACCTCAAGGATGCTTACTGCCACATAAAGATGGACAGGGCATCCAGAAGTCACCTACGCTTCCGACTGGGAGCCAGTCACTTTCAGTTTCGAGCCCTGCCCTTTGGTCTCACCACAGCCCCCAGGGTGTTTACCAAATGCATGGCAGTGGTGACTGCTCACTTGAGATGTCAGGGATTCCAAGTGTTTCCATACCTGGATGACTGACTTCTTACTGCCACCACCAGGCATCTGCTACTTCAGACCAGAGATGCTACTATCAACCTATGTCAACAGTTGGGCATCACCTTGAACTGGGAAAAATCTGCCTTGTTGCCTTCGCAGCGTGTCACTTTTATAGGCACCAAATTAGACACCGTCCTCATGCAGGCGTTTCTACCACAGGAAAGAAACAGAGTCTTACAACAACAGATTTACGCCTTGCTCCCTCTGAGAAGAGTGAAGGTAAGATTGGTCCTCCAATTGTTGGGGACGATGGCTGCTACGATTATGTTAGTCCCCCTGGCAAGGTTACATATGATGTTCCTTCAGTGGCTACTCTTCCCCCAGTGGTCTCTTCAACGTCTTCCACTTTCTCACCCTATTCTACTCACAGACAGGCGCAAACAGGATTTCAGTTGGTGGCTTCACACCGACAGCCTCAGTGCGGGAAAGCCCTTTGTTCCTTCGCCTCCGGTTGCCACTGTGACCACGGATGCCTCCCAGATTGGGGGGGGGGCATTATCTAGGCGGGACAGTCCAAGGCACATGGCAAGAGCATGAGATGCATCTGTATATCAATTTCCTGGAGATGAGAGCAGTGCTATTAGCGTTGCAAGCACTTCAGATCTTTCTTCCTCTCGGGACTATTGCAGACCACTCAGACAATATGTCGGTGGTATGGTATCTGAGCAAACAGGGAGCAACCAAGTCGTATCCCCTTTGCAGGGAGGCCATGCGAGTGTGGCAGTGGGCAGTGTCTTCCCAATGTTTTCTGGTAGCAACACACATTCCGGGGAAGTCCAATGTGATCGCAGACAGGCTAAGCAGAGCTATTCTGATGCCTCATGAGTGGTCCCTGAACTGTCAAGTTGCGGAGCAGATTTTCCGCAGGTGGGGTCAGCCTTGCTGCGACCTTTTTGCCAGCCACCTCAATGCCAAATGCAGCAGCTACTTCACCCTTATCCCCCCTCAGGGGGAGTCACCCAGGGACGCTCTAGTCCACGATTGGCCCTCCGGTCTACTATATGCCTTCCCTCCTGTTTCTTTGCTGTCAAAGGTTATTCAGAAAGTGCAACCCTTGGGAAGCAAAATGATTCTGATTGCTCCACACTGGCCTCGTCAAATTTGGTTCCCCTTTCTCCATCCCTATCTCATGGACGCTCCTTGGATTCTGGACTCACAACCAGACTTACTGACTCACATGTTAGGGCAGCTCCATCCCTCTTTTCGGACCCTCCGGTTGACAGCTTGGCTACTCCACTTCCATCATTAGTTAGGCTTCACCAATTTTCTCTGGAGGTGGTTCATATTCTATCTTCCTCTCATAAGACTTCGACCAGGAAGATTTATTACAGCAAATGGAAGAGATTTTCCATCTGGGCACATGCCAAACAGATTGACCCTTACACAGCTCCTATCTCATCAGTGTTGGAGTTCCTTTCTATGCTTTTCAACCAGGGATTAGCTGCCACAACCATTAAAGTCCAGTTGGCAGTGATTTCTACCTTTCACGTCGCAGACGAACCTAGTCTAATGGCACACAGACTCTGTAAGGCTTTCCTGAAAGGCACTTTGTTGCTTCGTCCTCCTGTCTCTGAACCTGTTATGCCTTGGGACTTAAACTTTGTTCTACAGGGTCTTACTTCACCCCCTTTGAGCCTGCAGCCACTTGTGATTTAAAATTCTTAACTTGGAAGACTGTCATTTTGGTAGCCATCACGTCAGCCAGACGTGTTTTGGAGCTTCAAGCTTTATCAATTAAACCACCTTATTTGATTTTTCATAAGGGCAGGGTTTCTCTCAGATCAAATCCTTCCTTTCTTCCCAAAATAGCGTCAGTTAGTAATATTAACCAATCCATTGAATTACCAGTGTTTTTTCGTCAGTTCTCGAACAAGGCAGAATTCAAATTTCATCAGTTGGATGTGCACAGACAGTTACGATTTTATTTGCACAGAACAAAGGACCTCAGAAAATCTGATCAGTTGTTTGTTTCATTTTCGGAAAACAGAATTGGGTCTCCTGTTTCCAAAGTCACGTTGTCCAGGTGGATTTCCAGTTATATTTCTTTCATTTATACTTCAGGGGGAAGAGATTTACCGTTCCGAGTGAAGGCTCATTCTACCTGGTCTGTATCTAAATCTACAGCTTTTCAGGCCAGATTGTCTATGGATGATATTTGTGCTGCAGCTACTTGGGCATCTCCTCACACCTTTGTTACTCATTACAAGTTAGATGTGGTATCTAGAGGCAGGTCTTCCTTTGGTTCCACAGTGCTCAGGAGTATTTTCCACTGAGCCTCCCAGGATTTAGGTGCTGGGGACGCTGTCCCACAGGTAAGAATGTAGGCGAGATTGGACTACGTAACATCAAGAAGTTATGTACTCACCATAACGTTCGATGTATGTAGTCCATCTTGCCTCACATTCTTACTTACCCCCCCCCCCCCGCCTTCCTCCATCCTGGAGGATCTGGAGGTTAGGCCTGGTTTCAGAGTTCCCTTCATTCTTGGTTTGTTCTTCCTTCCTTAGGTGTTGTTATGCATGGAGAGTGAGTGCTTGTGCTCGCAGCAAACTAGATCTGAGGATAGAGAGCAGTGCAGCATGGGATAACATCTTAGCCCAGCCAATTGAAAGACTTTGAGCTAAAGTATGGCTGTGTCGGAGCCGACATTTGGCTCCGAACCCCACAGGTAAGAATGTGAGGTGAGATGGACTACATACATCAAACGTTATGGTGAGTACATAACTTCTTGTTTTGGCTTCTTGAAAAAAAAAAGTGAAGAGTATGGCAAAAAATGAGAAAAGGAAGAAAAAGGTAATGTGTATGGTATGGGAAGCCTAAGTGGAGGGTGTGGATATATGTGTGTGTGTGTGTGTGTGTGTGTGTTGGGGGGGCTGAAACAATAGGCTGTGCCTAGGGCACCATTTCATTTAAGTTCTGACATGTACTTAGAGTTTCTGTAATGTATCACTGTTGCAACTAAATGTCAGTAACTGTGAATGTCCCTTTGTGAGCTGGGTCAACATAGTGTGGCACACATGTCTGTTCTAATGTAACTGCATTGCAGCTACAGGTCAGTCTGTGTACACTACACCTAAAATTTTGAAGCATGAACAAAAAGATTGATTAGGAAGGATGGCAGTGATGTGTGATACTTAGCCTGAAAGTGCCTAGGGGGCCCCGCAACTTGACATTTGCTGGAGGCCCTCAAAAGTCTAATACCAGCCCTGATTTCTTGGGATCCTAGAGTTCACGACTTTTATGATTCTCATCAGACCTTTTACCAGATTACACATGAGAAAGATGCAGTGCTTTCTAAAAAAAAAAAAAAAATGGACCCAGCATTTCCAGTTTGGGGCTTTTTAAAAAGGAAACTGCATTGGTGGAAACAACAACAACAAATTCAACTGAACACAGCCCCCCCCCCTTCAGACACCAAACCAGTCTGTGACCACAGACGCTTCAGATTTTGCTTGGGAACAATTTCCAGAGGGTAAAAGTCTGAAGCCTGTGGAATTCTGTAGATAGATGAGACAAATCATCATAAGAGGGCGTTGTCTGTCATCCATGCCTTGAAATGTATCCATCACCTTTGGTCCCCAGGACTACTTCAAATGATTATAAACAGTACCACTTATGGTGGTTATCATGAAGCAGTGATGTACAAGATAAGGTCAAATCCCCTGTACAGACTGGCAGTGATGGGATGAGTGTTAACTCTTTGGCATTCCTTAAACCTCGAAGCATCTTACTTTCTGTCCGAGCAAAACTTAGTGGCAGACAAACTGTGCAGGACCAAAACAGACCCTCATGAATGGAAATCGAATAAGGGGATCTTCAAAGAATTGATCCAGTAGTGGGGATCACCTCAAATAGAACTGTTTGCCTCCTTTCAAAACAGACAGCTAAACAGGTTACGTTCCATGTCTCCTTGCAAGTAAGCCTTGCAAGATAGATGCATTTTCATTTTCTTGGAAAGGAATGTTCCTTTATCATTTTCCAAACTTTCCACTGATAATCAGGAAAATTCAAAAGGATAACCCAGAAATAATTGTAGTGACTCCCTTTTGGCCCAGGCAACATTGGTTCTCCCTTCTTATGAAACTAGCCAAGGGCAATTAGCACAAGTTTTCTTGTAGACTAGATCTACTCACATAAGACAAGGGGAGTTTTGATGCACACCAGTATCAATCAACTTCAACTGACTGACTGGATAATTCAGTTCTAATACCTTTTAAGCACTTCTTTCATGAGGACATGTAGAAGGTACTAAAGGAGGCAAATAAGCCAGCTACTAGAAAATCATATGTTGGTAAGTGGAAGTGATTTTCAGTTGGTGCTTGCCAATATCCAGGGGCACATCATGGATTTTCTACCATTGGTGCGCAAATATTTGTGCGAGTTGCTTTTTCTGGCCTCACTTATTCCTCTGTAAAGGTTCATCTTGCAGCCATTTCAGCATGTCTGTCTATGGATTCTCCTCTTTTTTTCATTTTTGTTGTGTAATTGATGTTCCACAGCTTGAGCCCCAGCTGCACAAGTTCCATAAACTTGCAGCCAGTGACTGGGACAGGTGTAAACCCGTCTGACCAGCTGCTCGCACTTAAACTTGGACGTCAGTTGAGCAAAGCAGCTGCTGTCCTGTTTGCTTTCATCATAGGAGACAGACACATATAGCATGGTTTTGGAATTATTGATGCAAATGTGATCAAGCAATATTTGATGCCTAGAGATGTCAGTAGGAGGTAACTGCGGGTGCACCTGGAGGCATCACTCAGATGTAATGAATTGGGAGCTTTACACCTGAAACCTCATAAACAGGTTGTTCCTCCTTGGAGTTTCAACTATGTGTAGGAGAAATTGACTGTCACCATCTGAACCTGCCCGTCGACTTAATTTAAGATTCTTGACTTGGAAATCTATACTCTTCATTGCTCTGTCATCTGCAAGAAGAGTATCTTGAGTTGCAAGCTCTCATGGTGATTGAACCCTATCTGGTTTTCCATAGGGATAGAGTCTGTTTAAGAACAAACCCCTCATTCATGCCCAAAGTGGTTTCAGAATTTACATTGAATCAAACTATCAATCTTCCTGCTTTCTACCCAGAACCTAAAAGCTAGGGAGTACAGACTCTGCATGTACTGGATGTGCATAGGCTAGGACTCTGCTAGGACCATTCTCCATAGGCTTCTTGATCTATATCCTTCCTTCTCCCTGGATGGATAGACTTTGGTATTCAGTCCATGCAGCCTAATGGCTGTTGGAGCAGTTTGACTGATGAACATAGTACATTTGTGTAAGTTGCACCTTCCGTAACAGCATATACTGGAATTCTTTACTGCTGAAGTAACTGTACACACCTTCCGTCCCTCTACTTTTGAATATTATTTTAGTTTGGGATGTAAAGTAGGGTTATATTTGTTTCTGTTTTATATATTTTATTGTTGTTATTAGGCTTTTCTCTCATTTTATAGACAAGAAAGTCCTGAAGAAAGCTTGACTTTTACTGCTGATTTCCCTACTTTGAAATAACCAGTCAGCTGTCAGAGTGAATGGGGGAGCTTTTAGAAGCTGGCCAGTTGTTTCCTAGAAAGGAAACAACCCATACAGTCTAAGGACTACTGCAGCAGTGAGGAATTTGAACGTATACTGTTAAGGGTAAATGCAACTTATATAACTGCTTTCTTCCACTCAGTTTCCAGCTGAGGTGCCTCTGTCTGTGTTTACATGTTTATTGATTGATGCTAATGTTTCCTCCCGCATCCTAAAGGCATGCACTTAGGTGAACTGACCACCCTCTAAAATGCCCATATTGTGCTGTTTGAGGGTGTATATGAATGTCTGCATGATCATTCATGCAAGCAAATGCTTGATGCAGTAAGCTCCTACTTCATGTGACCCTAAGTAGGATAAATTAGGTACTTGTGAATAAATTAATTTTTAACTGGATATATAAGTGGCCTATTGTCTTGAAGTATTATTTATGCATTTTGGACTTGAAATAATTTTGCATATCATTTGCAAAATCAATTTATCTCAAGTGGTACTGCTGTACTGCCACTGGTCTTGAGGCTGAGCCATAATGAAACTGAATGGAACATTTGTGGGGGAAAACGCTAGTTGTCACAGCTGAGACATGTTTTACTTACTGAATATAGGATCTGTTGTTGTCATTTTCATTTGTTCCTCAATGAATGGGTTCTGATCTGATCCTCGGATCTGACTCAGATATTTTTTGCAGTCTGGGATCTAACTCTCAAGCTCTTCCCTCTGCCTGTAATGCCCCTAATCACTGTTTTACCTCAGATCTTGTTTGCTGCTCTAGAGATCAGTTGGGATTTTGTGCTCTCGAGCTGGGAGTTATTAGTCATTTGTGAGTGATGTATATTTTTTTGCTGTATTATTATTAAAACTCTTTTTCCATTCTTTACCAGGTAGTATAAAATTAGTTTAGACCTTTTCTGCTACTAGTGTAGATTCTGTCCTACCATTGCTGGTAGTCTTTCTCTTTTCTTGCCTCTCTTGAGGTCATTTTTTTTCATACCATTGCTGGTATTTTCTTATTCTTCTTTCAAAAAAAAAAAAAAAAGTAAATACATATACACACCTTTCTGTTTGTCTCTCCTAAATTGTGTTCTTTGTGTGTGGTGTATTTTTCTGGAATGTCCAACAAACGGTTTCAAGAAATGCACTTCCTGTGAGCATAAGTTACCCAATTCTGATACCCACACGGAGTGCATGTAATGTTTAGGCCCTACTCATCTTCAGATTTTTTTGTGAAATCTCTACATATGTTAATACCAGAGCTATAATTGATAGGTCTAACGAGCTTATTTTGAAAGGGATGCTGCCTGCTTCTTCGTCTGCTGTTCCTTCTACTTCAGGGAATCAAACTCCCTTGAGAAGTCCGAAGAGTTTGGTGATCAGGAAGTCTAAGAAACACTCCCCTGTCAGATCTCCTCCAAGTTGAGTCGCCATCAAAAATGAAAAAGGTCTCGGCTCCGATATGGGCTGCTGCTACTACTAAGTCTAAGAAGGCTTTAGATCCAGCTTTGTCAGATCCACTTGCACAACTGAGCAAGTCTCCTCAGATCCGGTCTGTGCGCTTCTCTCCGGTGCCTGTTTATCTGAGACTGAGGTCTCCTTTCTTACAGGAGACTCCTAAAAAAACTTATCCTCCCTTAACATCCTCCTCCATCAGGTATTCCTGGAGTATTTCTGAATATGATGTGAATAGGGAGATGAGAAAGTTTTAGAGCTCAGATCCAGATGGGGGTCTTTCAGGCTCTAGCAGCCATAAGATCTGTGAGTGCACAACCTTCACACTCTTTAGTGACTCCTTCTCTGATGTGACCTCTGGTTACAGAGCTGTTGGATCCAAAGATCCTGAGAGTCGAGGTGTTGGATCCGGGAATGCTACCTTCCTTTACACTGACTCTTTCCCTGATCCGTTTTGCTCAGTGTTTCAGAGCAGACTGAGTCTTGAAGCTTAAAGCTTTGACATTGGTTCCATAGGGATGACTTTGACTCTGAGGGTTTCAGATGTCACTTCCCCTCAGTGCCTCTGTGTTGGACAGCTCGGGTCTGACCCCGAAGGAAGTGAAGAGTTGACTGATCCGAGGGCTTCGGCTCTGGGGAAGATGACTTCCACATCTCCTGGACCTTCTGTCTTTGAGGTAGTGGAAAGGGTTTTCTCCCATCCAGGGGATCATTTGACTATCACCTCTTTGATCCTATTACCATACCTCCTCAGTATCTGACTGCTGAGTCTCATCATCTGACTCCACAGGGACAGCCAATCCGTAAAAGCTTCCAGACAGTCCCTGTACAGGTGCTCCCCCTTTCTTCTTACATTACTCCAGAATACCCGACTGAAGACATTACTCGAAACAAACTTTCCAAAAGGAGGTATTCTTATTCAAAACCACAATATATCCAGTAAAGCAAAGCTCAAAATGTTTTTAAACCAGTGTGTTTGAAGTATTTAATGTTGGTTGTATAACTTATGGTGATTAAGTCAGGAAGGTTTATATTTCAGTACATTAGAATATGCCTTTAAGACCAGTACCTATGCCATTAGCTTATTAGCTCATTAATTTGTTAGCAATTTAGGGTTACGTATAAAAAAAGCACCATTTCTGAATGTCAGTTTTTTTCCGATGAAGTCTTTGCCCGTGACAAAAAGCTAATTTTATGAGGTGTTTGGCTTAAAAAAACTTATTTCACTTCCATTGACCCGGTGTAGTTCCTTCCTGGTGGTGGGCTTCACTTTACTGGATTTATTGTGGTTTTAAAGTGGGTTTTCCTGTTTATTAGGCATTTAGATGAAGGAGAAGAGTCCCTCAGATCTCTACCAGAAGACCTCTCATTTGGAGCTATTTTAGAAATTCTGCGCAAGAAAGTTGGATGGTCTTGCAGAACCCTTCTCAGGTGGGAATCTGTGTTCCTGGAAGCTTTTGTGTCTGGATCAAGTACATGTTGAGTTACCCCCCCCCCCCCGGCAGATGACCTTGTCTCCCACCAGGCATGGAAGGAGCTGGATTCCGTAGAGCCTATCCCTAAATGCCCAAACAAGATCCAAAGTGCACCACTATACAAAACAACATTTGTCCAGGGGGATTCCTGTAGATGCCATGGTTGTTGTGGCAGCCACAAAAAAGGAGCTAGCTGAACAGAGCTCATCTGTCCATTCCCATAACAGAGTATCTAGGTCTTTGGACAGATGTGGAAAGCAAGTATATGCATCAACGACCTTTGCTATAAGATCGCTCAATTACCTGGCACATTTTACTAGGTTACAGAGGGACTTAATAAAGGAACTCTCTATCTCTACCCCCGGGTTCATGTTGGCTAAGGAAATGAAAGCTGATTCTTTGCGACTGGCTACCCTACAATCCATCTCAAATGAGTCCATGAGGCTAATCTCTCAAGCGGCTGAAGGTTCATCATGGGCCACAGGTGCAGGGATGCACTTTTGCGACTTTGCGGAGCCTTTTAAAGCTTCATTCATCAATGCTGCTTTTGATGAATCCTCCCTGTTTGGGCCCAATTGTTAGAGATGCTTTCCCATACAAAATAGAAAGACCCTATCTACCGTAGGAATCTATTTTTCTGCCCCTCTAAGATCCTTCTCCAGAAATCAATGTGGTAGTAAGAAAATGTAATCTCAAGGGCCTTTTCAAGATGCACGTGGAGAATTTTCCCTTAGAGAAAGAGGGGGAAATAATTATAATAATGGAAGATGCCATCCACATGGCAGGGGGGTCCACAAAATCAAGGGTCTTCAGATTCTTTCTCGGACAGATGCTTCCAGCATTCCTGAAAGGTTGCCCGACTGTTCTCTGGAGACAGTCAGGGGATGCTTGTCTTTGCACCTGCAATCTTGAGCAGCCATCACAAAAGATACATGTGTGCAAAGAATCATATCCGGAGGATATTTTATCCCCTTTTTACATAATCCACCAAAGATAAGGAAGAGTTTCCCCAGTGTTCCACCCAATCAGTGAGAGCAAGCAGCTCTGGAAATTCAGAAGCTGCTAGATAAGAGTCATCCAAGAGGTCCCACCAGACCAAAGACAATCCAGTTTTTACTCAAGGTTCTTTTTAGTGCAAAGGAAAACAGGGGGAACTGAGACCCATCCTGGATCTCAGTTATCTAAAGAAATTTATAAAGAACTCTAAATTTCGGATGGTCGTGGTTCAGTCCATTCTACCATTGCTCCAGAAAGGTGACTTGTTGTGCTCTCTAGATCTGAAGGATGCATACTATTACATAAAAATGAGCAGACGATCCTGAAGATTCCTTCGCTTCAGGCTGGGAGCCAGTCATTTTCAGTTCAGGGCCCTGCCCTTTGGTCTCACCACAGCCCCCATGGTGTTCACCAAATGTATGGCAGTGATTGCAGCTCATTTAAGATTGTAGGGATTCAGGGTATTTCCTTATTTAGACAAATGGCTTCTGACCACATCAACCAGGCATCTATTGATAACAGCCAGGGACTATCTTCTTCAGCTGACTCATTCTCTGTGTCATCATAAATCTTGCAAAATCCAAACTTCAGCCAGTACAAGTTTTGGATAGGGGCCCGCCTAGACACATTGAATCTTCCAGCAGTCTTACCACAAAGCAGAATTCTTACGGTAAGATTACATGTCACTCAGGTTCTATGTCATCATCTTTCTCAGCCAAACTGGTTTTAAGAGTTCTGGGATCGATGGCTGCTGCAATCACATTAATACCAACAGCTCGTTTTCATATGAGAATCCTTCAGTGGACTTTACAAGTCCAGTGGTCAGTTCTACACCAACCCTTACAATGTCCAATAAAACTGTCCAGGGTCTGCAAGGAATCTTTGCTATGGTGGATCCAATCAAACAAGATTTGTCTGATGAAGTCCTAATAATAGGACAAAGGGGCTTAATAAAATATTGTGTGGCAACATTTGGCTGATGACTGATTCTAATGTTATTTTTTTCATTTGTTATTGGTCTTGTTTGGTAATGTTTTTACCACTATCTTGGGTTAATGATCAAAAGTACATTGATTGAATGCGGTCATGTTTTTTTTTCCCCTTGGGGCAAAGCCCCTCTAAACTCCGCATGTGGATTATGTGACCCCTGCAGCCCTGCTCTTGCTTTAATTAACTCTGAGGTTGCTGCACCTTCAGAATGCAAAGTTTTCACCCACTGTGATAAACTTGTTTGACAAAGTGTCTTTTTGTAGACTTGTGTAAAACAGTTTTTCATACAGTTAACTGTAGGAGAGTCTTCTCTATAGGACTCAGACTTGGTAGTGTACTTGAGCTCTCTCCCTTGCAGTTCATCCATCCATAGTTCATGCTATTTGAGTCCGTCCAACCCAGATCTTTTCTTTTGGTCCAATTTCAGACCCACCTGTCTGTCTTCACTCCGACTTTTCTAGAAACTCTGTTGCTGTCCCCATAACCCCTCTGCACACAGTGCTGTCAGTACCAACTTTTGGCCCCAGTGAATCTTCTGATCTTCTTTCGTTTTCACTTCCTACCTCATCACTACTTGCCACAACCATTTTTGTTCAATATTTTTAAAATTTTTGTACCAAGTCATTGAAGTACTCTGGTTGGTAGAGTTTTAGAACGTGTTCTTGAGTGCTGTCAGTGCCTAAAGCAGGAAGGGAAATCCTGTGTCAAGGTTGTCATGTGAGACGTACCACTCTTATAATTGGCAACAGATGTCCAAAGCTGCAAGCATGTCTGTCAGGGAGTAATAGTTATGTAGTCACTGGCAGCTTACATTCCAGTACAAGATGTGGAGAGTGGTCAAGGGCACTGTATACTCAATCACTGGCAGTGGCTTCAGCAGTCAATTATGAGTGGATGGTTCCACAAATAAGATGACTAGATCTACAGGTTCTGAAATTGCTGACTGAACCTAGGGCAGGTAATATAGTCTGTTAAACCTTTTGCAACTTAAAAGTTTAACAGGGATTTCTGTTTGTGATTTGTGACAGCTTCTGGATATATTACCTCAGATTAAATAGTGTAAAGGATCATTACCTTAGTCTGAGTTACCCCGTTTGTATTCTTTATAGTGTTCTTATTCATTAATTCTGGAGAAAAGAAATGCATCAGAATTGTGTATTCCAGAAATGCTAACTTATTACATGTGAATCTCGTGTCCATAAAAGCAGTGTGCCTTGACTGGTAATGGTCGTTTACTACTAAGTATACTATGGATATATTTAAATTGTGGCAAAAACACTCGTTTGCTGAATGATTCTGAGAGTGGAGCATATGAAGTCAATATTGTAAAATTCCTTAAGACTCTGAACATGTTTTGGATCTCTTTTTTAGCAAGAAAGTGATTAAGGCCATACATCTTTAAATGATTTTATTAATGCTGGGTTTTTTTAGTTCTTCCTTTTAAAAGTGCCATTAGGATACAATTCTCAGTTTAGACTGTTGCATTTATTAACCAAATTCAAGAATTATACTGGCTAAGATTTTTTTTTTTAATTTTGTGTGTGTGCTGCACCCATTGTAGTCTCTCTGGTTATAGAAAGGCACAGAACAAGTATTCTGAAAAAGCCAGGTAATGTCACCTAAAACAGAAGTAATTATTTTTGGTAAAAGACTGTGGAAGAAATGTAAGGAGTCACATTTAGCCTGAGGCATGGGAGCACTCAGAATTTCAGAGTATGAAAGGAAATGGTTGTTGAGACTTAACCCAGTATAATTCAGACTTCACAAGAAGAGCTTCAGCTGAACAAGAAAAGTGTTACTGAATAGGACACCCTGTCACTTGAAGCGGTTTTATTTTGTAGGTGGTGGGGTCATAAGAGAAGAATAAGCCCTTTCTGATTTTCTCCTTAGCAGTGGGGCGTGAGAAAATATACAATCCATCTTTTTTTGGCCCCTGCTCATCTGTGGGACACACAAAAGATTTCTGCAGTATTTATTTCATCGTTTGCACAGAACATATTGCTGTAGCTTTCCGAGTGAAAATTAGGTTTCAGATATTTTTTGCTATAAATAATTATATGCAGGTATGATGCTTATATACATTTCTGTTACCTCTGAGTCTGTTGATAGCTCCTGAAATCCTCATGAAAGACAACCACTAAATTAAGCCTAGGCAGAGCTGTTTTACTGCACTCATAAAAATATTTTTATGTGCAATTGCAAATAAGCATTGTACCTCACTTTGAGTATACTGTATCTTTAAGAAGCCTATTTTCACGTCATATTAAATGTATGATTGTTATTACATACTTGATAGTCCCTTTATTATGTAATACACAAAAATAATGCATAATGATTACATTTTTAAAGGGATAGCTTGCTTTGAAAAGTGTGTGTGTGTTGAGGGCAACTCAGCATTGTTACCATCTGTAACAATCTGTGAAATCACTAACTTGTAGCTGTAATTCCCATTCAAATGGTTAGTAAAGAGGCAGTGTCAATTATAATGTTGACAGGAATAAAGCGTGTGTGCACAGCAAGTGGTGACCTTATAAAAAATAAAAATAAAAAAAAAATCTGTTTATGTACCAGTGGGCTTCATCATTAACATTTTACAGACTCTTCTTCTTTTCCCTTTTTTATGAGTCTGACATTTCATTATGTTGCATTCTTTCAGTATGAATGACAAGGTGGGAGGTCCAGTAGTGGATCATTTTTGAGCTGTGGCAGACTCACAGCGCTAGGTGGGCTCAACACTGTCACACCCTGAAGAAGATGAGATACCTGAGCCCTGGTCCTTGGAGGTGGTGTTAAAGATACGTTTACTTGTAACTAGAGCTATTAAAATGTGGAGTGACAAGAACTGTTGTGTAATTAGAATTGATTGATTTCTGCCTTTGCAGGTGTAGAGTGCAGTTTAGCCCTTTTATTTAACAGTTAGAAGGTAATTGCTTTTTCTGTCCTTTTTTCTGTGTGATCTGTGAGGCCAGGTTTTATTTTTCAATTCTGCAAATGTTGACTTTTGCTTGCGAATTTACCAGCTACAAGCAATCCTCACATAACTACTGTCTACTTTTACTGTATGATTTTAGCATTGCTGTTCTTTAGCATAGAGCCTGAAGTACTGTTTATTCTCAGGCACATGTAGTGTGTACGGAAACAATCTGTTGTCTTGTATGGTATTTCTTAGCAAAACCATTTGAATAAAAAACATCAGATGGGTAAAACGTAGGTGGTACTAACTGTACCATTGTGCTTATGACCACTATTTTTTATGACTTTATAAGGAATAAGTAGTTTTTGGAACTTAAAGTTGAATGGGCTATATTTTATTTCATTGCAGATGAAGGAGTTACACTTAAGTGGTTGCAATGTGATGCATGGTTTGTTCGTCTTACAAGAGTTCCATTTCCTTTTTTAACATTTTTAAGATTGTATATTTTGAGTAATTTCTACTGGACATCCTATTTTCTCATAGTCTGCCTTTGTCAACCCAGACTTGCATAAATCTAATAAAAACACATTTCTTTGATTGATTTCCTCTACCACCTCTGGACTGATTCAGAAATGTGGAGGTTAACTAGAGGCAGCTGAAACACTGCAGAAGGTGAACAGCCATTTAAAGGTCATTGCCTTTGTTTTGTTGGGGTTCCCCAGAGACACACTTGCATGTCTTATGGATCAACAGATGCTGCAGGGGGAGGGAGTACTACATGGCTATAATCCATTGTTTGCAGGGAGAAGTGATGCTCTTTGGTCCTGACCCTCTCCTTTAAGTATTGCTGGCCTGAGACTTGTTATCAAGTGCAAAAGCAGGGCACGGAGATCATGGTACTGAGCCCTTGACCTCTGAATAAATGGTTCAAATCCATTGCAGGTCACCAGCGGCTAAAAGCTATTTAAAGGTGATGTCTGCCTGCGTGTTGCTTGTAACACAGATACAGCAGTGTGTTAGTGACATTTCAGGCTTCACAGATGGAGGATTTTAATTTAAATTTTAGTACATGAATTCACTCACTTTGTAACAACACTAACAATGGAGCAGAATAACTGGCAAGTTTCAATTAAACATTGAAAACAATTCCTATGTGGTGCTGTCAGCTTCTGTTTTATAGACTGAAGTTCTAGAAATATAATTTATTATTTAAGCTGTAACAAGCAAAACTTCGTTTCTTAACTCTACCGATTTGTGGTGCTGCTCAGTTTCTAAACTTTTGAAGTCCTTTTATATAGCCATACGTCCGGATGTGAAAGTACCTTGGTGAAGGGGAATTGCAGAGAAACGTCATATTGAAAATAATCTACTTGTAAAAAGAGCTGGATTAAGTAGTATTCCTGATTTTGATGGAAATGCTGTAGTACTGCAGAATATAAGGAAAAAGACTGTGTAAAATAAATGTTTTATAAGGCTAGCTGCAGAAATGCTTGCTGCAATTTTACTGTTTGCTGCTAGTGGTTAATGTGAAGCCTTAAAAGTGCTCTCAAGTTCATTTTCTGGCAAGACATCCTCCTTTGTTGAGTCTGCTTCTCCTCCTTGTTTATGTGTCGGCTTTCACTGGGTACTTTGATTCATCCTACATCCCAAGGACTTGCTGTACATGAATTTACACTTTTCCAGCTTGACACTAGTTGTTGTTCTGGTGTGTGTGAAGAAGTGTGTGTGTGTATCCTTAAATGAGCTGATGATCTGTCCATTGTTGGTTCTTTTGTCTTACTTACAATGAATAGCAAAATAGCCTCCAACTTGCCTGCAGCCCTTAATAGGATAAAGTGGGTATTGAAGAATGAATGACTGTCAGGCTGAATGATTGTAGTTGCCTACTTCTACACAAGGCCGCGTAAAATATCCCCAGTGATTAAAGAAGTATTTTGTCCCATAATTAACTGTAAAATTACCTTCATGTTTTCTGCTGTATTAATATGCTTTCTAACTTATTTTTTTCTTCAAATTACAGTGTGTTGGTATAATCATTCTTCCCTCCCTTGACTAAGTGTTGAGATTGCATGAAAGACGGCGGTTAAAATGGCTTACTTCCATCACCTGACAAAATATTTCCTCCTACACACACACACACACACACACACACACACACACACACACACATATATATATATGTATGTATGTATGTATATAGATTCATATATTCGTAGATTAGTACTAGGCTAACTGCCCTTGTGAGCCATTTTAAGCCTAGCCAATTAACCCATATGAGAATCTAGCCCTGAAGCTTGTGTTTGCAAGGTAAACACTTTAACCATTATACCAACCTCCCACCTATATATATATATATATATATATATATATGTGTGTGTGTGTGTGTGTGTGTGTGTGTGTGTGTGTATATATATATATATATATATATATGTATATGAATACATATGTGTGAACCTTACTTTAGATTGACTGCAGAAATGTAGTCCACAATACATTGAAACCCAGACAAGAAATACAGTATACATTGACACACAAAGGATAACAAAACAAATAAAGCAAATGTTTTTCACCCCACGTCCCCTACTAATTATATATACCAAGTCTTAGATTGCACTATAGCGGGGAAAAGGCATA